>NW_026941674.1:87500-134811 GCF_032062105.1 Saccostrea cuccullata
TTGAAATTGGCCCAGTGGTTCTTGAGAAGAAGTCAAAAATGTGAAAAGTTTACAGACAGACGGACAGACGGACAGCTAGACGGACAGACAGACAGACGGACGCCGGACAAAATGTGATCAGAAAAGCTCACTTGAGCCTTCGGCTCAGGTGAGCTAAAAAACGTTTGAATGTTGATTTTAATTCCGTTCATGTTGACTGTAAGCCTAAGCGTTTTAAAGACGTTTCTTAGGAACGAAAAAGTAACAACCTGATAAAAACGGATTTTACTTAGAAATAAAACAAAATTTAATCGGATTAAAACGGACATCGAAACAAGAGGCCCAAGGGCCACATCGCTCACCTGAGAATCTTTTGCCATATTGTTCTTTACCAGATTTCCCCCTTGTAATACATATTGTGGCCCCTCCCTACCCCCGGGGGTCATGATTTGAACAATTTAGAATTTACACTACCCCACAATGCTTCCACATCAGTTTCAGCTTTTCTTGCCCAGTGGTTCTTGAGAAGAAGATTTTCAAAGATTTTTCCTATATATTTCTATGTAAACCATTGATTCACCATTGTGGCCCCGTCCTTCCCTCGGGGGTCATGATTTGAACAATTTAGAATCTACACTACCCCAGGGTCCTTCCACATCAGTTTTAGCTTTTCTGGCCCAGTGGTTCTTGAGAAGAAGATTTTCAAAAAATTTCCCTATATATTTCTATGTAAACCATTGATTCACCATTGTGGCCCCGTCCTTCCCTCGGGGGTCATGATTTGAACAATTTAGAATCTACACTACCCCACAATGCTTCCACATCAGTTTCAGCTTTTCTGGCCCAGTGGTTCTTGAGAAGAAGATTTTCAAAGATTTTTCCTATATATTTCTATGTAAAACTTTGATTCCCCATTGTGGCCCCGTCCTTCCCTCGGGGGTCATGATTTGAACAATTTAGAATCTACACTATCCAAGGGTGCCTCCACATAAGTTTTAGCCTTATTAGCGCAGTGGTTCTTGAGAAGAAGATTTTTTAATGACCCCACCCTATTTTTTTCTTTTCTTAATTATCTCCCCTTGTGAGGGACTTGGCCCTTCATTTTAACATTTTATATTCCCCTTCACCCACGGATGCTTTGTACCAAGTTTGGTCAAAATTAACCCAGTGGTTCTTGAGAAGAAGTCGAAAATGTGAAAAGTTTACAGACGGACGGACGGACAGACAGACAGACGGACGGACAGACGGACGACGGACAAAATGTGATCAGAAAAGCTCACTTGAGCCTTCGGCTCAGGTGAGCTAAAAAAAGGATCGGCGCATTTTTTTAGGGTAGGTCGGGTTACCCGAAACACACAATTTTTTTTCTAGGCCTACTAGGCGTTAAAGTGTCAAAAATATGCCTTCAAATCAATTTGAAAACAAATCCTCGCAAAATTTAAACAAGAGGCCCAGGGGCCACAGCGCTCACCAGAACACATCGGGCTTTAATTTTACCCCCCCCCCCTGGCATTCATCATTTGAACAAACTAGAATCTACACTACCTGAGGATGATTCCATATAAATATCAATAATCATAGCTTTGAAGTACTTTAAAAGAAGAATTTAAAAAGTTTCCCTATATATCCCTTTGTAAATTTGGCTCGGCCATTTTGGTCCCACCCTAGCCCCAGGGGGTCATGATTTGAACAAATTTGAATCTACACTATTTGAGTATGATTCCACATGAGTTTCGTCTTTCCTGGCCAAGTGGTTCTTGAGAAGAAGATTTTTAAAGATTTTTCCTCTATATTCCTATGTAAATCTTGGGTCGGCCATTTTGGCCCCACCCTAGCCCCGGGGGTCATGATTTGAACAAGTTTGAATCTACACTACCTAAGGATGATTCCACATGACTTTCAGCTTTCATGGCCTTCGGCTCAGGTGAGCTAAAAATAGGTCACCGTGACCTACTTTTCAGTTAACATGATGTGAAGTCGTAAGATATCATTGCATCAACTTACAAGATTTGATGATCCTAGTCCTTATAGTAAGCAAAATATACACGTTTTTATTAATTGTAAATTTACGTCAACTTTGAAGTGACCTTGAGACCACAACCTTTGCCCCAGGGTAATTCCCCGTGCAAATTTTAATCCTCGACACATCCTGATTCAGGTATGTAAGTTTGGTGTAAATCTGCCTGGTGGTTATGGAGAAGAAGATTTTTCAGCAACCAGTACTTTTGGTTTTGGTTTTCCTGATTATCTCCCCTTGTTTAAGTGTCCCAACTCTTATTTTAGTACAAAAGGTAGACCTTGGGCCAAGAATACCCTGTGACAAATTTGGTACTGATTGGCCAAGGGGTTGTTGAGTTATTGCCCATATTCTAAAAAGTTTAGGCACACCGCACAAATGGCCATAGCATTGGCTTTTTGAGCCTTTGGCTCAGAAGAGCTTAAAATGAATGTCTATATTTTTACACATTATTTAACATATTCTGCATCATTACGAACCTTTTCTCTTGTGCATTTCTCGGAATAATTTCTCTACATCTCGAACATCATGTCTCTTATGATCATCAGAGGTCCTGATGCACATCTGACATAAGGTGACGTCACACGGGATACAGAACTGGGATAAAGGATGGCTTGGATGTTTCCTGCATTTGAAATCCTCAAGAGGGAGACCTTTTAAGAAGAAAATAGGAATATGCATAAGAAATTAAGATATATGTTTTTAGCACTTCAACATTATCACATAATAATTATTTTCTTAATGTTCCACCATATCACTGATAAGGCTGACAATTTATTTAGATTTGATTACAGTACACTAGTCAGGAACATTTCTCCTTTTTTTTCTTTTTTTACATTTACATGTAGTGAAGTATTATGTCAATAAGTGTACACTGCAATAAAATGATTAACTATTTGATTCATACACAAAAAGTTCTGAAAAGATGACACAACTTAGTTATAAATGTTACAATCAATGAACACTTTATGTAATATACATGTAAAATGTCACCCCAGTACACAGTGTAGATTTCTAAATATTTTTTGTCTACTTGTCATCAAACTAAACTAAACATGTTGTGATATTAAACTGAAAACAATCTGTGAAATGATTAGGTAATGGCTTACCCAATAATTATCAAATTGTCTTTATCATATTGTGTACACACAGTATTGTAAAACAATTGAAATGCATGTAACTAAAAGTGCTGAAGTATAACTATGCACAATGTTACTTACCAGTCAGAGAGTCTCTATCTACCACTCTGTATATGTTGACTTTGTTGGTGTATGACACTACCCACAGTAGGTGAGTGACATCATCATAACTCAGGCCCCATGGATTGTCTATCCTGTGTTGTTGTGTCTGTATCGCTGTCAGATAGTGACCCTCACTATCTAACATATGTACTGACTCGGTCCAAACATCACACACCAGGATGTGTGACAGCGCGTCAGTACAGATTCCACGTGGATCTAGTCCTGATCCTGATCTACGACCTGTGTAGGAGAAGCGGTAATTACCGTCACGATCTGTCACCACTACAGCACCACGCCACGAGTCAGACACAATAACATCTCCATTGCGGTTCTCTGTGATGTAGATAGGATCACTATACAGTCCCTGACCTGTGTTTTTGTTGCTCTGTATGGTATTGATGTTGGGTTAAAACTGGCCCAGTGGTTGATGAGAAGACGTTGAAAATGAGAAAAGTTTACAGACAGACAGGAGGAAGGACGGAAAATGGACACATTTTAAAATCTGTAAACTAATTTTAAACAAATGGCTTAATGTATTTTCACTATAAAAATCAGTAGAGCTCCACCTTAACACCAAAAATCCCTGACCCATGGCCATAAAATTTACAATTTTGGAAGAGGCAATTTTTGCTTATCATAACTAAATACTTATTTTGTTTAATACTCAGGGGTAGAGAAAAAGACTTTCAAAGAATTAATGTATTTTTACAATATAATCACTAGAGCCCCACCCTAACACCAGAACTCCTAACCCTTGGGCCATGAAATTAAAAGAGGCATTCTTGCTCATCAGAACTATGTATTTAGGTTTATTTAACACCCATGGACAAAGAAGAAGATTTTCAAAGAAATAATGCATGTTCACCATATCATCTATTTAGCCCCTTCTAGCACTAGAACTCCTGGCCCAGGGGCCATGAGCCATGAATTTCACAATTTTGGCAGAGGTCTTAATGATAATTATAATCATGCCAACTATGTGACTGCTTGATGTCCAAAAGTAAAGAAGAAGATTTTTGCATTAATTTTAGTGGTTTGAGCCTTAATGTCTTTGGGGGGGACGGGGGGACCATAAAATTTACAATTGTTGTTTCCCTTCAGTCATTGATGCTTAATGCCAAAATTGGTTGAAATTGGTCTGGTTTTTGCTGCTTGCAGAGAAAGAGGTGAAAATGTTTAAAAGTGAACACACGACGACGGACGAATACAGATAGCAATAGGTCAGGTGACCTACAGAGTCCTGTCCCACATGTGATCTTTTACATTCAATTACAAAACCTTGAATATCCTGTAGGTAAAAGAGATTTAAAAACCTGGAAGGAGATGATGCTTCCCTTTCCCTGACAATGGTTGGATATATATTGCGCACTGGGGAATCTGTAAAAATAAATAAATACTTTTACATGTTACCTATATATATAAAAATAAAGAGTCCTTGAGCTTGTAAATACACAAGAAGTGTTAAAATTCAAATAATATTTGCTTTTTTTAAGAATATGTTGATACATACATGTATACAAGACTTGAAGTATATACCTAGGTATATAAAAACAATTACAATGTAAATTAATGCTTACACAAGGGTTAATCTATATACATGTACCCTTGTGAGAGATTGAAAAGAAAACCTGTTAAGGAGATGATTCTTTCCTCTTCTAGACAATAGGATAGTAGTATTCTGGGGAATCTGTCAAAATAAATTGAGACAATTAACCTATATATGAATAATGAACCATTTAGCTTATGAAACACTATGATAGGTCCAAAATGTCAAATAACACTTTCTTTGGTATGTTTATGGATGTAGATATATATCATGCTAGAGAACTCACTAATCATGGCTTTAATGAAATTTCTCCCTATATATTTATGTATAGTCAACATACCCCCAGGGGTCATGACGAACAAATAATGAAATCTACACCACTTGAGGATCCTTCTATAATAACATGACCAATCATGGCTTTGTTGTTCTTGAGAAAACAAGGCATTTCCTATATTCTTACGTGAAACTTTGATCAACTACTGTTGCCTCACCCTACCCCTGGGGCAACATGATTTTAACAAACTTTCATTTAAACTGCCCAGGGATATTTCTTTCTAATCATTTTTTAAAAGATTTTTAAAAAGACATTTCTTATGCATTCCCAAGTATAACTATGATGTCTTGATGTGACCCACCTCCACCAAAGGATTTACATGCCAACAAAATCTACACTTGTTGATTTTTCATAAAAATATCCCATTCATTTAAGCCTCTGATGCTGAAAAGTTCTGCAATAGCCTGCTTCGAATACTTAGTTCTACTACTAAGGTAAAACTCATTTAGTACCAGCACGATTTTTCCCAATTTTCAACTGTTTTTTCCCAAATTCAAAACGTATTATTTTAGTTTCCTGATTTCACGACAATTAAACTGTTTCTTCATCCTGCAGATACTAGCATTGCAGAGAAATACAGCAATACATACTTGTAAATCGTGTCAAGATTAGATTATTCCATAGCGAGCAATAACGAGAAATCAGTTATGATTTTTTTTTGTAATTATGTCTACCATTATGGCAAAAAATGGAATATAGGACAATCAAAGATCAAAAATGAAAGAGAATTAAATTTACAGAACTGTGTCCATTTTGTTCAAAATTTTGTAGCAAATAAATTTAATAAATGATATTACATTTACTTATATATTTTATTTTACTTGTCAATATGAACGATAACTACAATCTTATTCTTTTTTCCAATTTGACACAAATGTCGACAATTTTTCCCAATTGAAAAGGCCCAGGTCCCTTTTTAAAAAGAAAATCACTGGACATTGCGAATTTCAATTATAGCGAAGTTATCTTTGATCTCCATCTATCAAAATTTAACAAATCCTTACACGGATATAATTAATTACAGAGATAGCAAAGTAATTTCTAAGGTCACAGTGAATTTGTTATAGCCAAGTTTTACTGTATTTCCTATAGGAATGAACTATAGTACGAAGTATTTGAAGCAGACTATTGCGGCATTTATCAGAATTAGAGGCTTAAATGAATGGAATATTTCTATGAAAAATCAACAACTTTATATTTTGTTGGATTTAAACCTTTTCAAAGCAAGAGAGGAAAGTTAGTACTTAAAGGGATGGACGTGACGTCCAAAGAAAAAGTTGAAGTGGGCAGCTAATTCATTTCAGCCCGTATTGATTGAAACAAGCAGTCGAATTCAGGGCAAAAAAGTCCTACTCACTTTGTGTGACATTGATCTGAGATGTCGAGGGACACCAGACCTAATTTTTAGTCCCTATGGCTACGACGTCTCGCTGAGATTAACTGTGGTTAGCCTATATGGAATATGGAATCCATTCCCAATTGCAAAATCACTCCAATTTCCCCAAAAATGAACAGCACGTGTTCATTTTTTTTTTTTTAAAAATTCATGTAAAACAAACATAGTTAGGTTTGAATTCTGAATGAAATGAACAAAATTTTTGAAAATTTGGCTAAAACTTTATAATATGGCAAGGGCCGTTGGGGTGAAAAATCCCTGTTATTTTACATTCAATAATGCGGAAGACAAACCCCTATCCTATGGATTATTTACTTCCTTGTTAACAACTTTATACGCACACTCTATCGTAAACAAACCAAATAATGGGTTATGTTATATGACCTTACTTTGATTACCAATTATTTCACACCTGTTCTTCCCATAAATATTGCTTTCTACAGTGACTTATGATATATATACTCGTTTCGCCATTTCAACGTCTGCGTTTTGGACTTGGTCTTTGGATAAGAGTAGCCTGGTACCCGAGGCCTTCCGAAGTATTTCGATCCCGATATGTATTTACACATCACTGGAAATGTTCGTGTCTATGATTTTAAATGAGTGGAATAAGAAATGATAAACCCCAAACTTACTTCCATTGCAATATATCAGCAATATTGTTCTTCAGTAGATAATTGTAGTCTGAACTTTTTTAAAGATTGTCATAAACAGATGTTATGGATATTATATATATACATCAGATACTCGAGATTAATAATTCTTTTTTCCGTGAAGTAAAAAAATATGCACTTGTTAATGATAAATGCAGTATGGCAATGCACTTTGAAAAATTACGTACTTTGAAAAAAAAAAATTCAAAGTGCGTTAAATTTGGGAGACACTCAACGCACTTTGAAAAAAAAAAATTCAAAGTGCTTTAAGAGTTCACATAAACATTTTTACCATGGGGACATTTAACGCATTTTGAAAAAAAAATATGTGTAAAACAAAAAATTCTATACTTATATTTGAGGAATTGAGAGAATCAATTCGTAATAATCATATCTTTCGAAAAACTCTTAATTTACATATACTTATTTAACCTCATTGGGAACAAAGAGAAGACGAGTATAGAAGGTCTCTCAGTCCAACTAGACCTTTTTTCTCATACATGTATTGTACATAGCCGTCGGTAGCAAATTGAAAGAGGACCCCCTAAGTTACTTGTCCCAATTTTTCAATGCCTTTATTATGCATATCTTTGCAAAACATATGTGTGCATACGCCCCCCCCCCTTCCCGGTACGAATGTCAGACATCTTGACCCTATGACACCTGGGCCCAATGACAACTCGGCTCACACAGGTCGGTCCAAGATGAAAGACGGGTCGGCCCATACATAAGACACCTCAGCCCAAGCAAATGTTCATTGAGAAATATTATAGTAATTTTATGATTTTAGAATTTGCGTTTTAGAATAAAATATTGAAATTTTTATTGAAAAAAGTCAGTAAATGAATTATATATATATATATATATTGAATAAACAAAAATTATTTTGGAAATAAATAATCTGTCCCTGAAAATGCTGAAAATTATTTAAAATAATCTTTCCTCCACTACAGAGAAAATAAATAATCTGACCGTTACTTATGATATTTGAATATTGTGAAAATACTTTTTTTACGTGTATTTTAATCCCAAAAGTCTTCAATTCAAAAATGTTTACCAGATTACCAGACTGGATACTTAAGTAAGTTTGTAAACATGACAATGCGCATTTAGTAGGTGTGATGAATAACAGTACTTTAAATACAAGCCAATTCTTATACACCACAAACACAGGCACTTGTTTCTATAATAAATTTTTGACCTATAGTATATTAATAACACGTGTTATTATACTATAGGTCAAAAATTTATTATAGAAACAAGTGCCTGTGACCACAAAAGATAAATTTTCTTTTCGAAGAATTACACTTCCCTGATAAATTAATACAAATTGTTATACCTTTAAAGAATTGTTCCTATACACATCTATATGAAAAAAAAGTCTAACATTTTTAATGTTTTGCTGAGCGGGCATAAAAAAATCGATGTTGGACCGCTGAGTGAGATGTTGGACCGCTCGGGGAGATGTTGGACCGCTTACGTCACAGAATGGGCGGAGCTTAATCTCATTTTCATTCGTTGATGTTAAACAGTAACAGACCTGATGTTACATTACGGAATAAATTACAAAATACATGTTTGTCAAAAAATATATAATGAAATGAAAGGTATAACAAAACATTTATTGACAGAGTTTTCGGGCGAAATGCGTTTTGTCGGACCCTCGAACCAAACTGTCTGCCTTCGGCTTAACGGCCTCAGGCAGACAGTTTGGTTCTTGGGTCCGACAAAAGGTATGTTGCCCTAAAACTCAGTCAATAAATGTATAATATACACTGGTGGATTCAAGTCGAACGTACATGTGTACAACCCCTCCCCTAAAATTTCAAAGTATGATACGAATAATAATAATAATAATGCCATATTTTGGGACAATACCAATATTTTTGTGCCTAGTTTTACTCTTAAAATACACAAAAACCCCAGAGCTTCAGGGGGCTTTGCCTCCTGGGCCCTTTTCATTCAAAGTATGATATGACTAGTCTTAATAATGTCATACCTTGGTACATATCTAACCAATTCCTACACAATTGTGTCTGGTTTTACTCTTTTACATACAGAAAAACCCAAAAGCTTCACGGGGCTTCGCCCCCTGAACCCTCTTCATTCAAAGTATGGTCTGACCAGTATTAATTATGTCATACTTTGGTTCATAATAACCAATACCACTATTATAATATTTATAGTGCCTGGTTTTACTCTTAAAATACAACCGAAGAGCTTTGGGGGAGGGGGTGTTACTCCCTTAAATTGGCATCAGGGCTTTGCCCAGGACCTTCGGGCCTTACGCCCGTCCCAGACCTCTTGCCTAAATAAAGTTATACACGCCCTTCCCCAAATCCTATATCTGCCTATGGTATATAAATGATTAGTCTTTTAGAATCAATTGAATAGGGTACGGGAAGACAAAGAAGAAAATGAATAATCTGTCCTTGATAATCTTGAAAATAAATAATAATCTGTCCTCGACAGGCATGAAAATAATCCCTCTCAAAATATTTTGCCAGCCCCCCCCCCCTCCCCCCTCAGGATCAAATGGTCGTCCCCTAATATTGCTCTGTTGTTGGCATATTCCATGATGCCCGCGCTAGCGCATCATGGAAATATGCCAACAGTGGCATGTTCACTAAATAATCGCTGTTTATTACTTATATTTGCATTATTTAATGTTGTCAAGAATACCAGAGGAAATCCTGGCTTACACAAGGGTGTGGCTTTTTGTCTCAGTAAAGAAAAACGCATGCCTTTAAAATTAGTATACCTGCCTCTGACCTATAAAAAATGATCAATCCCATTGAAACATGTATGACTAAACTCATGATAAGTATATACGGGAATAATACCGGGAAAGGACTTATATTGGTCCGAATTTCAAGTATACACTGTTTGCTCTTTTCTTGTCATTTTGAGTAAATTGAAATGAATACATTAAAATTAAAGCAATGAACAATGTAGCTAAGTTAGAGAAAGAACTACGAACGATAGTATTGTTCTCCCG
This sequence comes from Saccostrea cuccullata, assembly GCF_032062105.1. Taxonomy (NCBI): domain Eukaryota; kingdom Metazoa; phylum Mollusca; class Bivalvia; order Ostreida; family Ostreidae; genus Saccostrea; species Saccostrea cuccullata. Next base: position 97,665 of record NW_026941674.1, read on the forward strand.
AATACCTCCAAGCCAATTTTCAAAAGTTAATATATTTGAATGATTTTCCATTTTATTTTATATTCACATTACATGGATTTCCATAAAGCATTACTTATTTGGGAAAACAAAGAGAGATATACCTATAATTATGGTAAAACTCGCGTTTTTCACTGTAGAAATGAACGAAAAACGGAAAAATAATTAAAAACACCCCCCCCCCCTTGTGAAACAAAATTCCTTTATACAGGTAATATAGACTGTCAGTTCACAAATTCATACCAAAGCTTTTTGTGTTTCACGGGGAAGGGGGGGATATATTTACTGACAAAAAAAATGACAAAGGTTTTAATTTTTCACCAATGTCAAAGGGGTTATCAACTAACACACAGTATTTAAAATATGGCGATGGAGTAAAGACGGGTTTCAACGGAAAATACCGTCTACCCCCCTTCTTAAAGAGCAAGAAAAAGGGATAATTATTATACATTTGTCATTAATATTGAATTAAATAGGTGTAAAATGTAGGCGGAGATCAACAGTTAACGTACGTAGTTCTTTGAAATTTTGTTCCCCTATACATACAGTTCGTAATCAACCAACGTAATCAATATGTATTCATTATTTGAAAAAAATGAAGTTATAAAACGTATCCTTCTTGCTTACTTTTGATACAAGAATTAAACATCAGTCATCTGAAACATCTACAGGTAAAATAAACACTTAAAAGACTGAATTAACGTTCACCTAAATCTACAATACAAGTTCATATGGCAAACCTGTTTGAATGTTTCATGTTTTTAAAGGTATTGAGAATGCTTTCCACAAAGGTATAATTTTTTTTTTAATAATTTATTTCTTTTTAATTGCAATTGCAATCAAGAAGGAAAAAAAACTGATACTTGATAATCAAAGAATTTTAAGAGAATAAAGGAATGCATTAAGTGTCATTTGGGTCTTTTTTCATTATGCAAACACATACGATCATGGGATAGAATTAGTTCATGTTGAGTGACGAACAACATCAATCACGCGCAGGATCTATTATCATATCCAACTCTCAATACTTAGTAAAATGCCTGTTTGGATATTTTTTATGCTCACTCAATAGCTTTCCATATCTCATATGCACATTTTATCAATATAATTGACAGCATATGCAAAAATAAAGTGCTTTGAAAATATATGTGGTTTTAAAGTACATATACCCTTTTCTTTCAGTGGAGTTTTAAAGGGATTCTTCTATCAAAGTTTAATCAGATGTAAAATAAAGAGAGTGAGAGAGTGGCATTTCGCTATGCTAATATTACATTTTAAAATACCAGCTATGATAATAAAACAAAATAACAAATAAATACAATGAATGTACCAGTACTCCAGTAACTTAACCAAAATGAGTAGAAATATAAATAGATAAAAAAAAAATAATGAATTAAACCTGATTCACATTTTGACAATTGTGTCTCTTCAGTGATGCTCAAGCCTAAACATTGTCAATATCTAATATATTTACTGTAAAAATGGACATTTTGACAACATGCTAATTTTGACTACCGGTATATTGACGATTTCTTCTTGTCAAATGTTCCACTCGTCAAACTGCACATCATAAATGAAGCGTCATAAGAGACATTGACCGTTGTACTTTTCACATTATCACGGCTTTCCCACTTTGATAGAAGTCGTTCATTTTTTAGTAAAATGTTATGGAAACCCAAACAAATATATCATTTACTTTTGTTATCCATAGTCACAGCATTCATTGTGTAATTAGTACTCTGTGCTTGACCGTCTTTGTCACCTCGAGCAATTAGTCTCTATTAATAAAAATAAGATATAAATCAGCAATTTATTAAATTATATCGGATACACTGTAGAGGAATTTTACAAGCAAAGGATATATTGTAAACTGAGTTCACGATAAAGTCGAGGTTTTTGCTTAAAACAGTTGATTTTTCAGTACCCAGCTCTCAAGTATATGTCAACGAAGCCAATAATTCCATCAGTGTGACTGTTTTTTACCCTACTGTTTCTAAACTCCTCCGAGTACTAGTTTTGAAACTCGTCTTTTATGGAGTTCTTGCAATTATTTTTTCCCTTGTGAAATCAAATATACATAACTCTTCATTCAATAATTCGTAAAAATTGTCACTCATCAATTTTCGTTTACAAATTAAATATCGTCACTTTTTTCAACTCGTCAAATAACCAGTAAATATCAAGGAAGTTATACTAGAGAAATGATGATAAAAGAACTGCGTATATCTCAATTCTAAAATAAATGAAAAGACGAAGGCTAAGATGTACAGTCAAAGTTAGGTCACCTCATTGGAATTTTAGTGGATACTTTTTATTTGAAAATTTTCATGAATAATAGGATTTTTAAAGTTCCTTTCTGGGTCAGTAGTTAGACTGTCCCAGTAAAGAAAACAATGATGTCGTTATTTGGGCATCGTAATCACAAGTCATCCGTCTAGATAAATATTATAAAAAATGGATTGAATAAAGTTAAAAATTGGGACTGTAACGCAAGTCATCTAAAACATCTACATGTATTATAAACACCTCTGAAAAGACTCAATTGACATTCACCTAAATCTACAATACATTTACACACAATTTAACCATTAAATGTGTAATATATTTAATGAAATTAGTTCAGCTTACAGAAAATTTATTTTATTAAAATTTTATTAGCAATGAAAATAACCATAAACATATCCTTTGAGACCTTTTTGTGATGTAACACTGGCGCTTTACTTAATGTTCAATCAATGTGCTAGATTTAAGGACAAGATAGGGTAAGACCAGTATTTTGCCCCCCGAATTTGGGGGTCTTTCAGAATGAACCAAAGTTTATCCATAAAAATCTGTTTTCACCCATTCCACAAAATGGGTAGTGGTTCTAAGATTTAGAAAATAGAAAGGTCACAGTGAGGTCAAGAAATAGGTCAATTTTCGAAATTTCCCATTTTATGCAAATTTTCATCGATTTTGCAGCACAATTTGTATCGGAAAACAGATCACACGCTTGCCTATCTACCAAATTAATATATATTATACACCTATATCAGATGCAGTTTAAGTGTAAAAATCTCAAGATAGGCAAGTGTGTGCTCTATGTTGTCTAATGAGAAAAGTATCTGAAATATATGAAATTCCACCAGAATTGAATCAATTCTGGAAAATGTCCTACTTCTGAACTCTCGAGTTGTTTCCATATAAACTTTGAATCAAAATTAGTAATTGTTTTAAAATAAGCATCATTTTAACTTCTTAACTACAAACTATCACAATTTTACAAGTGTTCTGATTTTTAATCAAATAAGGGGCCAGATTCGGCCGTTGCCCTATCTTGTCCTTTATATTTAATGACAAACATCTCAGTCCGTATCAACATGTAATAGACGAAAGAAAAAGTGGGAATAAACACGAAACGTGAGAAAAAATATAAAATAAATATAGTAGTTTGAATATAGAAGACAGCAATCATCACATCATGTAATAAAACTGTGACCAAATTGGGCTGAAAACTATTTTTTATGCTATGGATTCGTAAATTCAAATAATATTGTACCTTCTCCTCTCGTGTGGCATACATAAGAAATAAAGGGGAAGAATTTATCAACGGCATATCTATATTTAGAGAAAACTGTTGATGCTTCATCGGACTTTCAATGTTCTAGATATAGGGAATACCAGCAATTTTAGGCAATATCCCCTTTCACTCTAAGGGGATGTTAAATATTAATTGGTTTCCAATCTCAAAGAAAGTTATCATCTGTATTCCTATCGTTAAAAGTCAAATCTAGTATCAATATCAATCATATATATTACCGGCATGATGACTCCAAAATTTAAAAAGAGTTATTCTATTTGCCAACTGTAATATATGACTAATTAAGTAATTCTTGAAGAAAATGATCTCTCCTATCCTTACTTTTATTTAGAGCTTGCTTTGTTTAAGGGAGTGCCCTTTATTTGACCATATAATTCAATACCTTATGCTAAAGGATTCTTAGTAAGACTTAATTGAAAGCGGACAAGCATTTTATAAATACAACTGAAAAAATAAAGTACATGGTACTTCGTAAAACAAACAGATTTTTCTAAGACACAGAGGTATACCTAAATGCCGTTGATTCTGCCACCTGACTAACTGACATTTAATCAAATCTTAGTTGTCCATATTTATTTGAAAATGTGTAATTACTCTGACTTATAAATGACTGCAAATACTTAAGAATTCTACAATCTTACTCTTTCTAGTCTTGGGCCTGGGACCATAAAAATAGACGAGCTCACTTTTGATCTCAGTCTCACTTATCCACTTTAAATTCCCTTTGTAAAAGTGAGACTGAGATAAAAAATGAGCCCTTATAAGTTTTATGCCCCGAGGCCTGTTGTCCTCATTTTTATCCCTCGCTTGTGGTGCTTGTCTAGCACTAGCGAGTCATACATGTACAAACTAAAACCTGACTATGATCGTCACAAGACACTCAATGGATTAAAAACTGGTTATGATATACTATGATCCTCTTTTCCATTTCATATATCAAAATCAAGGAGATTAAAAATGGAAAATAAAGCGCTTTTATTTTCTTATAATAAAATTTCTTTTTTGAGAACCTTACATTTGGAAAATAAAATATTCTTGAATTTCCTAGAAAACAGGCGTATTTGAGTACGTTCACCAGCGATAAAAATATCAGCACAGCCAACAATCAAAAAAATTAAACATTTTTTTAATCTTTGGAAAAAATCTTTAGTTTGATCTTCCTTTTGTGATTGCAAATTTTGCCTCAGAGGTTGTGCAATATATAAAATAAAACAATATAAAATTTAGGCCATTTTCAATGGCATTAACAGGACATTAGAAAAATGACACATTTTAAGTCATCATATTGTATTGACCAGAGTGAAAATGATGTCAAGTTCAACAGAAACATGGTAACCACCAGTCAAGTGATAATGCTTTTAATACATTTTCAACCTAAAGTGGGCAATTTTGATTTTTTTTCTGTAATTCTAAAGGACCAAAGAGGCCGTAAGAGGCTCTTGCTGTTTCTTCACGGTTCGTCATTTCTTTTCGCTAAACTAAGACGTTTTGCATTTTTTTTTAATATCCAGGCCCCAAAACCATAAACTGAGAATAGACTTAAGTCAAAATTTTAATTTTTAATATCTTCAGTTCCATTTTATGTATTAGCTTATCAGTTTGCAACTGTGTAAAATACTTCAATTCAAACAATTATTTCTGAAGTTATATCAATTTGAAATTTTGACTTAAGTCTGTTCTCAGTTTATAGTTTTGGGGCAAGGTATTGTTGAAAATTTAACGAAATTGCTCAAATTAGTATTCCAAAGTATGTTATTAGTAAGTAAACTATTAAAAGCCTTTTTAAGGATAATTTGTACTAAACTTAAAAAAATCTAAGTCTATATATCCAATTTTTCCCCCATAAAAAACTTGCAAGATAAGATGGATACAAACAGACCTTCGCAAGAGAAAATATCATTTCCATTGATATTAGAGTTGTACCTCGAGACGATAATCTCTGGTTTAATGCCAAGAAAATAAAAAGACCTAACTTTCACAGAGGCCCCTATTTCATTTTTTGCGCCTTTTAAGTCATTTTCTGAATAACGTAATGGATACGCTAAACAATATTTATTCTAGCTAAGTAAATGAAAATGTGCGTTGTACTTCAGTGAACAATTAAGGTATTCATGTGGTTTCAGCATGATATTTACGCAATATTTACCCGAATAAGGTGAACTGACAATATAGTTCAGGTGCGAATCCAGGATTTTATGCTAGGTGTACCCACTCCTTTTCATGCCAACTTAACCATATTTAAGATTTTGAGGGGGTCTGCGTTTTCTATGGGGGATGGGGGTCCAATATCACTTTTTTTTCTTCGTTTAGTATATATATGAAATAACTGTAGATTTTAGGGGGGCCAACCCCCAACCCCCGACCCCTTCCACTTTAGATCCGCACATGTTTTTTGTAACACTCGTATTATTTTCATTGCACACAAAATGCGATGTTTTTTTCTCGAAATATAGCTCCTTATATTTAGATTATTACTAATGATCATAAAAGCATGCTGGTAGAGCGTTAAACTCGTGATCGAGAGGCCAAGGTTCGATTTTGTTCATCACGCTGCGTATGACCAAAGGTGTGAATGTAAGTAGTGATTGTTCTCTCGGCGAACGCCCGCCTTTAGAAATAAATGCCTATATGGCGGATAAAACCTTAAAACTCTGAGTAAATCTGGGTAAGCATTGATTAAGACGCAGATAAAGTCATCTCTCGATGTAATTTGAGAAGATTATTTTAATTGAAAACTGTTTTTGACCATATAGGTGTTAGTAATTATCATAGAACTTCTCAGTAAACATACGAATGATTTCATTTTTTGATCATCGTGTAACATCAGGAAATGTAGAAACCTTTTCTGTCTAGATTAATATCAAAATTAACGAAGGATAAAAGTTAAAAATGGGGACTGTAACACAAGTCATCCGCAACAACTACAGCTAAAATATGCAGCTTTTAAAAGACTGAACAGACATTTCTTTCATTTTTTTGCCTATTCAAGTTATTTCTTAAATAATTTAATGGATACGCTAAACAATATTTATTCTAGCTAAGGAAGTGAAGTGAACATATAACACAGCACTTCAGTGAACAATTAATGTATACATGTGGTTTCAGCATGATATTTACGCAGTATTTACACAAATAAGGGGAATTGACAACATTGTTTAGGCGCAAATCCACGATTTTTTTTTCCACGGGTGTCCACGATTTTGAGGGGGGTCTGCGTTTTCTATGGGGAGATAGGGGTCCAATGTCACATTTTTTTCTTCGTTTAGTATATAAATGAAATAAGTGTAGATTTCAGGGGGGACCAACCCCCAACCCCCCGACCCCTCCCACTTTAGATCCCTTCATGTTTTTGTAACATTCGTATTATTTTCATTGCAAACAAAATGCCTTGGTAACCCTCGTATTATTTTGGTTGCACACAAAATGTGATGGGTTATTTTTTCTAGTAATATAGTTCTGTATATTTAGATTATTACTAATGATCATGAAAGCATGCTAGTAGGGCGATAAACTCGTCATCGAGAGGCCAAGGTTCGTAAGTAACGCCATCTCGATGCAATTTGAGAAGATTGTTTTTATCAAAAACCTTGATCATAGGAATCAGTAGGTTTTATTTACTTCTCAGTAAACCTACTAATGATTGCACTATTTAGGATTCGTTTAACATCAGGGAATGTCGCAGGTTTTCATCTAGATTGATATAAAATTAACGAAGGATAAAAGTTAAAAATGAGGACTGTAACAAAAATCACCCAAAGCAACTACAGGTATAACAAGCAGCCTTTAAAAGATTGAACTGACATCCAGCTCAATCTACAACACAAGTTCACATGACGTAACTGTTTGAATGTATCATATCGTTAATGAAATTAGATATGCTCTTTTCTTTCAGCTGTCATATTAAGAGAAGTATCAATTACAAATCTTTTTTTTTTATATTTATTCTTCTTATATAAAGTAAGAATAAACGATCGTAAGGATTGATTATTGTCAAAACTTTTCTTCCATTGTATGTTTTGATAACTTTTATAGTCATTGCAGTTACGCCCCGTGGGGATCTGGGTGAGAATAGGTTTTCAGTACCCATTGTTTGTCGTAAAAGGAGACTAAATGGGGCAGTCCTTCGGATAAGACCGCATAAGCCGATGCCCCGTGTCACAGCAGGTGTGGCACGATAAAGATCCCTCCCTGCTCAAAGGCCGTAAGTGCCGAGCATAGGCCTAAATTTGCAGCACTTCACCGGCAATGGTGACGTCTCCATAGCAGTTAAATATTCGGGGAGGGACGTTAAACAGTATACAAGAAATCAATCAATCATTGCAGTTTAGCTTTTATTATGATATGATTAGTGTTTACAGCTCGGTAAAATTAAAGTGAATCTTACTATTTCTTGCAATGGAATTTCAACTGGAAAGCAGTAAAATTTAGTGAGTCTGTTATAGTCATTGCAGTTTAGCATTGTATAAAGCTCGGTAAACACAAAAGGGAATCTCACTCTTACTTGCAATGGAATTTCACCTGGAAATCAATAAACTTAGTGGGTCTATATTTTCGATGAAATTAGGACATTCATTGATCTCAGGACTTACTTGCATTTATCTATCTAGCTCGACTGGATAGGTTGTGTGTATGCTGATAGTGTCCACAGCTTGGAAAATCTGGAGACTCTAAGCAAACAGTTGGTGCATTTTTATATATACTGTAGTGATGCATACATTTGCATATTCAAAATTTAGCGCAATTACTAGGTTTTGTTGGCATATTCATAGATTAGTGCTGCACACTTCTCACGGCAAAATGTATTTATATTTAATTTCTTTTCGGTAATCATGAATTAATGCACAAATGTCTGCATACACCAAAACCGACACAATATAAAGCTTACTTGTTTAGGTACACATAAAAAAGTTTTAATTTTATATGTTAACAAATAGGTATTAAATTCTGTTCATGTATATTTGACTTTCTGTATTTTCCAACAATATATTGGGGTGTTACAACGCACTTTGAGAAATTACGCACTTTGAAAAAAAACCTTCAAAGTACTTTATAATTTGGGACCAAGCTAACGCACTTTGAATTTTTTTTTTCAAAGTACGTTAATATCGACCATATTAAGGCACTTTGAAAAAAATGTAAAGATTGATCAATATTCCTTCAAAAAATCGGTATGATAAATAACAGATCCTGATTTGATAACTTTTTTATGACAAAGTCGCTGTAGGACCTGAGAAATTGACGTTTTAAATAGTTAAGGTTTTGATTAAATAAAAGATAAAATTAAAGGGTCTTGAAAAAAGAGTGACGATTATTTAAGTTTATTAATTCGTTTCTTCTTTTATTTTTAATTCTAGTCTTAACTAAGTAGATGTAAAGGTGTATAGGGGGCTCTGCCAGAGGACAGCTTCAAGCAACTTAGCATTTATCATAATAAAAAAGGGCCAATTTTATTGTTCAAAACTATGAAAATCTCTCTCTCTCATACGTTTTACTGTACTTAAAAATTTCTAGCCGAAGGGCCAGGGGATGGGATGGGGGGGGCTAAGACCCCCACTTTTTTTGGAAAGATATATGCATCGTATAAGCATTGAAAATGCAGTGTACCCTTTTTAGGTTTATTGCTCCCCTCCCCCGTTTGTTACCGACACATATGTATTGGAAAGATAAAGATTTGGACTGAGGGATCTTATACCCGTCTTCTCCTCTTTTCGACTCTAGTATATCAATTCATTTTTGAGGTTAGGGTTAGGCTTAGTTTTTTGAAAGATAAATAACAGATAAAATCTTTCCATGACTAAAATATGATTTTTTTTTAAAGTGCGTTAAATACTCCATGGTAAAATATATTGATGTAGACTCTTAACGCACTTAGAAATTTTTTTAAAGTGCGTTGAGTTGGTCCCAAATTTAACGCACTTTGAAAAAAATTTTCAAAGAGCGTTGATTTTGTCCCAATTTTAACGCACTTTTAAATTTTTTTTTTCGAAGTGCGTAATTTTTTCAAAGTGCGTTGCCACACTGGGGTAATAATTAGCTATTTGATTTTTTTAATTAATTGGAATTACACTGCAAAATGTTAACATAATTAAAAGTGGATTAACAATACTAAAAAAAAACTAGATATGCATTTTGATCTGAGTAAACATAGGTCGTGACGTTGGTAAAGCCATCTGGATGCAATTTGAGATTGTTTTATCAATAATGTTTTGACCTTTGGATTCAGAAGTTATGATAGAACTTTTGAGTAAACCTACAAATGGTAGGATTATATAAGATTCGTTTAACATCAGGTAATTTCGAAATTTATCCGTCCAGATTGATATAAAAATTAACAAAGGATAAAATTTAAAAATGGGGACTGTAAGATAAGTCATCCGAAGCAACTACAGGTAAGATGAACAACTTTTAAAAGACTGAACTGACAAACAGCTCAATCAACAATACACGTTCACATGACGTAACTGTTTGAATGTACCATATCTTTAATAAAATTAGAGATGCTCATTTTTTTCTGCTATCAGACATAGTTTTATTTCAATCTCCACTGGCATAGACATAAAAAAAATGATAGCCATACTTACATATTTCCAAAAAAAAAAAATTAGGAAAACGGGGAACATTTGTAAATTGGGACTTTTAATGATACAAACACTTGTGCTCCACTTAACATTCCATATTATAAGTAGACTAGATTGAGTTCATATGGAGTGACAAACATTTCAACCCTATTAAACATTTACATGTACGTTTAATAGGCATTAGTAAGTGAATGTGAAGCATGCTAAAGCATGAGCTTCCAGTGAGATAAGTAAATATAAATAGTAAATTTCAACGAAAGGTCGACGATAAGTCGGTTGCTGTGTAGGTAAAAATGTACTCGAAAATAAGGAAGATTAAAAGTGTTTCAGATAAATAATTTGGACACCCCCCTTTTATAAACATTTAGATAAATTTCATTATGCAAATCTTTTTGCTTTATGTAGAACATAATAAGTTTATGCAATATTCTCTCGCAGGGGCGCTTTCAATCTATGGGAATGAAAACCTTTAGATTATTAATGGTCTCAATGTAGGGAAAAACACCGACATCTTTAACTCGAACGTTTTAATATTAATTGACTCTCCTTAACTTTCCGTATCTCTTTAAAAGATAGCTTTCATATATCGGGACCAGCGATTGTACCCATATAAAGTTTAAAATCGGAAGAATTAAGTATATGTGTAAAATAGAACGGATAGTGTTTTAACCACTTTGTATTTGAAAATTGTTCGTGTAAATTTTTTTTAATCACTTAAAATGTTTTAAAAAAGCAAACAAATGGAAGAAAATACACCATAATATTTTAGACGGATTTGTCATGCGTCAGTGATTAAACGTATACAAACATGACTAAGTGACATTTCACAAAATCTTAATTGTCCATATTTATTTGAGAATGTGTACTTTTGTAAATGACTGCATATAAAAAAAACTTACTCTTGCAATCAGGTCAAAAAATAGCCGAGTGCGCTTTATAAAGTGTCACTTATCCACTTTAAATCCTTGTGAAGAGAGAGAGAGAGAGAGAGAGAGATTTTTTGGAATTTTAGAAAAATGACACAATATTATTGAAATTGCATTTACCAGAGTGAAAATGATGTCAAGTATAACAGAAACATGGTAACCGGCAGTCAAATGATAATGCTTTTAATACATTTTCAACCTAAAGTGAGCAATTTTGATTTTTTGATTTTTTTTCTGTAATTCTAAAGGGCCAAAAAGGCCTTAAGAGGCTTCTGCTGTTTCTAACGATTCTTCATTTCTTTTCGCTAAACTAGGACGTGTAACATTTTTTGATATCCAGGCCCCAAAACATTAAACATCAAAAATTTAATTTTCAATATCTTCAGTTCCAATCGATGTATTAGCTGATAAGTTTGCAACTTGGTAAAATACTTCAATTCAAACATTTGTTGAAAATTTTAATATAAAGTTATAGCAATTTAAAATTTTGACTTAAGTCTGTTCTCAGTTTATGGTTTTGGGGCCAGGTATTGTTAGAAATTCTATGAAATTGCTCAAACTAGTATACCAAAGTATGTTATCAGTAATGAAATTATTAAAAGCCTTTTAAAGGATATTTTGTTTTAAACTTAAATAATCTAAGTTGATCTATCCAATATTTTCCCATAAAATTTTGCAAGATTAGATGGATACAAACAGACCTTTGCAAGAGTAAATATCATTTCCATTGATATCATAGCTGTACCTCGAGATGATAATCTCTGGTTTTATGCCAAGAAAATAGTAGACCTATCTTTCTCACAGACATTTATTTCATTTTTTCAACTTTCAAGTTATTTCTTAAATAATTTGAAGGATACGCTTAACAATATTTACTCTAGCTAAGGAAGTGAAGTGTAAACATATAATACAGCACTTCACTGAACAATTAAGGTATATATGTGATTTCAGCATGTTATTTACGCAATATTTACCTGAATTAGGTGAACGGACAACATTGTTTAGGCGCAAATTCAGGAATTTTTTTCCAAGGGGTAGGGTTATCTACTCTTTTTCATGTCAATTTAACCAGATTTACGATTTTGAAGGGAGTCTGCGTTTTCTATGGGGGATAGGGGTCCAATGACACCTTCTTGGTTTAGTATATAAATGAAATAACTGTAGATTTCAGGGACCAACCCCTACCCCCGACCCCTCCAACTTTAGATCAGCACATGTTTTTGTAACACTCGTATTATTTTCATTGCACACAAAATGCTTTTGCAACACTCGTATTATTTTCGTTGCACACGAAATGCAATGTTTTTTTCTCGAAATATAGCTCCTTGTATTTAGATTATTACTAATGATCATAAAAAGCATGCTAGTAGAGCGATAAACTCGTCATCGAGAGGCCAAGGTTCGATTTTGTTCATCACGCCGCGTATGACAAAAGTCGGAAATATAAGTAGTGATTGTTCTCTTGGGGAACGACCACCTTTAGAAATAAATACCTATATAACTGATAAAACCTTAAAACTCTGAGTAAATCTGAGTGAGCATTGATTAAGACGCAGATAAAGTCACATCTCGATGTAATTTGAGAAGATTATTTTAATTAAAAGTTGTTTTTGACCATATAGGGGTCGGTAATTATTATAGAACTTCTAGGTAAACCTACGAATGATATCATTATTTGATCATCTTTTAATATCAGGGAATGTCGAAGCTTTCCGTCTGTATTGATATCAAAATTAACGAAGGATAAAAGTTAGAAATCGGGACTGTAACACAAGTCATCCACAACAACAACAGGTAAAGTATGCAGCTTTTAAAAGACTGAACAGACATCCCGCTCAATCTACAATATAAGATCACATGAAGAAACTGTTTGCATGTACCATATCTTGAAATGAAATTAGAAATGCTCATTTTCCAGATGCCAGGCATGTTCAATTTTGCACTAGCAATGAAAATGGGTGTTTATGGAATGACAAACATTTCAATCCAATTAAACATTTACATGTCATAGTAATGAGTCAATGAAAATGAAGCGTGAGGAAAATACAAAATAGTAAATTTAATGTCAAAGGCAGAAAAAAGTCGACAATCATTTGGTAGCTATGTAGGAAAAGGTATGAAAATATGAAATATTAAAAGTGTTTCGCGCTAATAAGCTGAAGACCCCCCCCCCCTTTATCAACAAAGCCATTCGCTTAGCTGTACATGTATCTCTATTGAGAGAAGTATCATCATACAATTTTTTTCCTTGATGTAGAGAGTAATTGCACGTTTATGCAATATTATCTTTCAGTTTCAGGTTTAAATATTACTCAGAATCTGTCTCATTGTAACCTTGTTTGTGTGAGGAGTTTAAAATGTCTTCTCGTACTCCTGTCATTTAGGAATCGCGAAAAATCTTTTTTTTTCTAAAACGTTGACATTATATTAAGTCTCCTATAAATACAAAAAATGTAACATCTGTCTTTAATTGAAAAAAAAGAATAGTATTTAGTTTTTCTTCTTTTATAAAGTAAGAATAAACAACCATTAGGATTTATTATTGTCAAAACTTTTCTTCCATTGTATGATTTCATAACTTTTTTTAGTCGTCAGAGTTTAGCTTTTAGTTTTATTATGATATGATCAGTGTATACAGCTTAGTAAATACAAAAGTGAATCTTACTCTTCCTTGCAATGGAATTTCAACTGGGAAGCAGTAAAACTTCGTGGGTCTATTTTTCCGATGAAATTTGTATAAACACTTTTTTATAATTAGAGCATTTATTGATCTCAGGAATTACTGGCATTTTATCTATCTAGTTCGAGACTGGATAGGGTTGTGTATATGCCGATTGCTTCCACATCTTGGAAAAACTGGAGACCCTAGGCAAACGGTTGGTGCGCGTGCACTTTAATATATACTCTAGTTGTGCATACATTTGCTTGTTCAAAATTGGGCGAATTACTAGTTATTGTTGACCTATTCATAAATTAGTGTTGCACACTTCGTATTTATATATGATTTCTTATCGGTAATCATGAATTAGTGTATCAATGTCTGTATACAACCAATACAATATGAAGCTTAAATGATTAAAAGTACAAGTACAACATTTTTAATGCTATATGTTAACATAAGAGGTATAACATTCTGTTCATGTATGTGTGACTTAAGAACCCTTCTGCAATATCTAAAGATATCCTGAGGTAATTCTTATTTTTTATTTAATTTTTTTAAAGAGGCTGGGGGTGGCAGCCATTTTCAGACTATTTCGATCTCCTTTAAAAGAAGAGCTTCATATAAAAATATACGAAAATGATCAAAATTTAAAACTAAAATGTATGATTTTTTCTTTTCTAAATGAATGTTGACAGCTTAAGATACCATATCTAAATAGATAAGTAAAATCTGGTGGTTAATTTGTGATTAAATTGTTGACCCCCCAGTCTCTTTAATGAATTGGAATTGCATGTACACTGCAAAATGTTAACATAATTTTAAGTAGATTAACAATAATAAAAAATAGATGTGCATTTTTCGATCTGAGCTGACAAAGGTAAAGACGTAGGTAAAGCCATCCGGATGCAGTTTGAGATTTTTTTATCAAAAATGTTTTAACCATAGGATTCAGAATATTATAGAACTTCTCATTAGACCTACAAATGATTGCATTATCTAAGATTCGTTTAACGTCAGGGAATGTCGAAACTTTTCCGTCTACATTGATATCAAAATTAACGAGGATAAAAGGTAAAAATGGGGACTGTAAGATAAGTCATCCAAAGCAACTACAGGTACATGTATAATAAACAGCTTTTAAAAGACTGAACTGGCAAACACCTCAATCTACAATATATGTTCACATGTTGTAGCTGTTTGAATATACCATATCTTTAATGAAATTACAGATGCCCATTTTTTTCTGCTATCAGACATGGCTTTTTTTGAATTTCCACTCGCATAGACATTAAAAACTGATAGCCATAATTACATATTTACAAAAAAAAATGGAAAAAGAGGAACACTTCTAAATTGGAACTTTTAATGATACAAACACTTCTGCTCCACTTAACATTCTTTTTTATAAGACGACTAGATTGCATTCATATGGAGTGACATTTCAACCCGATTAAACATTTACATGTAATAGGTATTAGTAAGTGTATGTGAAGCATGCACAAGCATGAGCTTCGACGAAGATAAGTAAATATAAAAAAATAAATTTCATGTAAAAGGCACCGAAAGGTCGACGATAAGTCGGTTGCTATGTAGGTAAAAATGTACTGTAAAATATGAAAGATTAAAGTGTTTCAAATAAATAATTCGGACACCCCCATTTTATAAACATTTAGATAAATTTCATTATTCAAATCTTTTTTGCTTTATGTAGAATATAATAAGTTTATGCAATATTCTCTTTCAGTCTATTGGGATGTTTGATTATTACTCGGTGTCATTGTGAACTTGTTTATGTGAAGAATTTCTGCTTTGTATTCATATCGTTTAGGAATCGCTATGAATTATCTATTTTTTCTACATCCGTGACATGATATTAAGTTTCCTACAAAGAAAAAAAATGAACCATCGGTCCTTAATAAAAAAGAGAAGACATGTAGCTTTTTTTTTTCTTCTATATACATGTATATGAAGTAAGAATTAACCAACGTTAAGATTGATTGCTGTCCAAACTTCTCTTCCATTTTATGTTTTAATAAAACATTGCCATTTAAATGTCCAAATGTTACATGGTGTGGAGGAGTACTGTTTGATAATAACACAATGGAAGTTCAGGCATCCATTGTTTTCTATCCGTCTAATAATAAAATACAAGAAATGAGACAGTAAAAACAGTGAGTGAACTCTTGTTTCATTTCATTCATTCAATGGAAGTCGTTGAGCGAAGCAGGACAGGGGTCCGGTGGTGAATGATTTCCTTTTACTTTGGAAAATCTTTATCTATTTGTGCATAAATTGATACAGATTTCATTTTGGTGATATTTTACCATCACCATTGAAAGTAAAAATGGAGATTTTCATCTTGGATTTTAGTTTATTTAATGGAAATTCTCGGGTTTAAAAGCTCAACCACCTGGAAACAGTCTTTATAAAATCAATACACTAGATTTGCCGATTATTTCCCAGAAATGGATTAAATTCGCTTGTTCAAAGTATTGTATCAAAAACACTGTTAGAGGTGGGAAGTATTCATTTGGAAGAAGGTTTAAGCCCGATTATTTGATATGGATTTGCTTTGCTATGTAATAGAACACTTGATTTATGAAATAAAAAAAACGATTGTTTTCCCTGATTTTTTTTTCCTAACATTTTTTTTTCGTTTTGGACATGTTTAACCTTTATTTCACTTTTCTTTTTGTTCTTTAAATACCGTCCGATTGTTATCATTGCCGTCCGATAATATATTATCAGACTGGTAATTATTATTATCGGACGGCTAAGGAAATACAGATTTTT
Source organism: Saccostrea cuccullata (assembly GCF_032062105.1). Lineage (NCBI taxonomy): Eukaryota > Metazoa > Mollusca > Bivalvia > Ostreida > Ostreidae > Saccostrea > Saccostrea cuccullata. Next base: position 114,222 of record NW_026941674.1, read on the forward strand.
AGACTCCAAGCACCAAAGGCATGACATTATTTTGGCAATGTTTCAAAAATAGACAAATAAGTATTTTCCATGGTTAATTTTGTAATTTTATCAAAGACAAAGACTTTGGAAACTTAAATGTTTCTCCATTACGTCACTGAGAACTTTTGAGCATACATGTGCATATGTGTAATTATGAAATTCAAGAGTTTTAGAAAATATCTTAAGTAACGAATGTGGTGCTCAACATTACATGTACATGTATTACCTGTTTTCGCCAAAGAAATAACAGGCATTTATTTGCAAATTAAATATTTCAGTTGAATTATGTTGATAAACACATATGAGAATCCAATAATTCTTAACGCTTCATTTATACTCTTAATATGCATTTTTAACAGCAAATCTAAAACATATTTTATCATAAAAGAATATTTTATATTGTCTCTTGAAAATTGAAAAAAAATGCAAATATATATGTTTCTTAATGGAGTCTATTGAGAGGAAAATTACAGTGCAAAATGTCAGAGTTGTAGAAAAAAAGTGCCTTTTAAATTAAAAATATACATGTAAGTATTAGTACAAGTAATGAATACTTTAGAACCTGTGTATAGTTATCCTGCTTTGTTCATTAAAAAACGTGTAAATTCGGCTTTTTTTCAATAAAAGCACGAACTTCCTAGTCTAATTATTTAATAGTGTATTTTCGAAAACAACCATGATATCCATATATAAATCGAATCATTAAGGACATGATGTCCCTGTATTCACATGATAACTGTTAGGCATATGCTGTTTTGAGCTACTTTTTACGTAAAAGTAAACAAAATCATCACAATGTAATTGTGAATGTAATCTAAGACATTGTGTCCTTCTTATCTAATTGTTAGCAGGAAAAATATATTTATTTGCAAATAATCTTAAGCTTGCTCAAAAATCTTTTTAAACAAAATGATAGAAAAATATGCAGATAAAGTTTAATTATAAGTCGGGGAAGCATTGCCCCTCTTTTGGGACTATCATTTCCTTCTTCAAAATTTCAATAGTTTTAAAATCACGCTAAATATATATACGTCTTGCTTTTAATCAATGAAGCATATTATGTTACTTACATACTTTTGGATGTGTCTTCTATTCTTTTGTGTTTAAAAATCTTTTTTTTTAGACTAAATTGATATATATTTCCTTCGTCCGTCTTCCAGATCTTTATATTCTTGTCTGCTGTTTTCTCTCTATGTGTTATTTAAAGAGGCGTGGTGCATGCTTCAGTAGGCAGGCTGTTCCATTCGCCTAATGTACAATATGCACCATTTTTTTTTACCCTAGATGTTACAATCAGGTAGTTCTTTTATTCATCAAACTGTGTAAACGTATATGCACACGACGTCGTCACGTATGCCTGTATTAGTATATAGTTACAAAACTAGGAAAATCCTTTCACATACGCAGCTATCTTCCTCTCTAATTACTAATTTCTAATTACTACTTATTGTTCTGACAAATGGGCTTATAGAAAATTATTTTAACTATAAATAGCAAATTCGCTTTGCTTTGAGATAAAATAATTTGACACATAAAGTAGTAGCTCATCATAAAAAATTCGATAAATTAATAAAATTGAAGATATCAACAGAAATTCAGCTTGAAAGCACCAAGAATATTGGAACACTGTGTAAATTTTAATAGAGTATGCCTTTACAAAACATAAAATAAACCTACTAACAATCTAAATAACACTATTTCTACCCAAACAATTATCTCCGCAGAAACTTCATCTGCAGCGATGTGCATTTCAACCACAATATGGCAACTTAAAGGTATTAAAATACGGGCATCGAAAAAATGAAATATTTATTTAAGATGTAGACCAACCTTATTGTTAAACATTTTTAAAAAGTTAACGATTTGCTGACTTTTTAAATTTACTTTCCTCTACTTGACTGAAGAAGAAATCTCTAAGGCAAAAATACAAATTAAAAAAAAAATGGAAAAAATGTGATAATTTCACGCTTTTCCAAGAATTTTCCACAGCTTCCAAATAAAATTTTACAAAATTTGAGATGCCACCCTAGGAAATCGGGAAGTTAACACTCGATTGTTTATTCTTAAAACAATAAATATAGCAGTAAAATAAATTAACTAAAAATATTGAAATCCTAAGGGTAGAAATAATCTGACTAGGCCTCGTTTAGGTTTGGTATATGAAGTTCATTTAATTAACCCTTGGAATTGTCAATACTTTTTTTTTTATTTTTAATACAAGTTACCTCTAACATATTTGGTATAAACAACACACGCCTTTGCCATCACTATAATTTTAGGTAGCAAAGTTATTGAACTCACTTTTATTAAAACCAATCTGGACTTTTCAATGAAATAAACAAAAACACATATCTTGGAAAATTAAACAGTTTTAGAATTGCTTAAATTTATTTTTTCTTAATCTCTTGTTTTGGTTTATTCTAACTAACCTGACCTGGAAAAGTTTAAAATTATGAATATGTTAGCATAATGATGACAAATTAAAATTAAAATCACTGTCCTATTGCATGTTTTGCTGGAAGAATTTTCGAGAACTTTTTGATCATTCCTGAAAGTAGATACAGAATACGTAATATCGCGAGCACTTTGCAGCTATCATACAAGTACTTACTACCTCTCTTTTGCGCTTGGGATGGGGGGACGAGAAAGGTCTTTATCTCGTGAGATTATTGGGGCACGTGGTACTGTTTACAGTAGTGACGATCGAAAGTACAATGTATTCCCCAAAAAGTGAACTCCAAATAGTATATTGCCAAAAAAATAAAGTTTAAAATATCTTATCAGCTTTAAAATGTGACGATTTTCAATGAACATTTAATGAGTAGAGTCTGCTTAGTTCAAAATATCGTTGAAAATGTAACATTTTAGGATTAGCTTCTCTCAAATTGAAAAATTAATTAGGCGGATTCAGCGATTGTTTAGCAAGGTATTCTTACAGGCTCTTTTTTACTTATCTGTTCTTATGAATTCTACAATAATCGATTTTGCATTGTATTCAATAGCACACTGGTCGTTATCCAATAGACGTTTCCTACCTCCATGACGAAAGAGCTCCATCACGAAAGAGCTCTGTTATGTTAAGGAATTGCGATATCAACTATTATTTCACATAACTCATGCGTTGAAGGACAGATGATACGAACTCTTTTCTTTGGAGGACACTTAATTTTATGGTACAGATGCAAAAAGTATAATATAAACTTTATAAATACATTTAAAATTATGAGAATTTGTTGTTCAGAGAATTGGAGGCGAGGAGTACACTGCAATATTCTCCGGGAAACATTTACATATACCTGTGTATCAATCTAAAGAACATTTACTGTACAAAATTGTAACCTGAAGTTAAATTTGAATATTAAATATTTTTTGTAAAGCGGCTGCAATAAATATTTCCCTTATCCTCTTTCTGACGACAAACTATTTAAGTAATATTATCCTGTTTCTGCTCAAACGATACTGATGTGTTCGTCACAGCTCTTAATACAAACACAGTACATAATCAGAAAAAAAATAATGTCATTTTCATTTCTGATTGCACTTATTAATTCATCATAATCTTAAATATAAAAAATGTCACAAAAGGATGTAAAGTTCAAAATATACTAAGTTTGGGAATATCATAAAATTTTTACCCAACCTCTTTCCTTAGGGAATAAAATAAAAACTGAGTAGATACTAATCATTAAATATTGCATGTCCTACATTGTATTTTGTACTGAGTGTTTGTATACGTACATATATTTACATCCACTGAATATTTTCTCCTTTATTTCTTAAGAAACCCCATTGCGTTCAATGCATAAACTACAGTAGGCATGTCGCCTGTACAGATTTCTTAATCAGTGGCTGTTTCATCAATGAAATGTATAAGGACCTTCGCATCATTAATACAATAATTAATCTTTTTAATCCTACTTTGATTATTTTAACAGATACAAATATAAACAATAAAATGTCTTTCTTTGTTTGTTATTACTGGAATGAACGGTCGCAGCTATTGCAGAAAAAAAATTACATAACCCGCTGAAGCGGGTTTATGTATTTTTTCTGCAACAGCTGCGACCGTTCATTCCAGTAATAACAAACAAAGATAGCATTTTATTGTTTGAGTTAACTCCACGATGGGAATATACTGCTGACCTACCTGTCACAGGACTATTAGAACAGCTAGTGTGTTTCAAACTTACATTTTGCGGTCTGTTGTTAACTTGGCTTGAGATTCTTATTCGTAATTAGTAACATAATTGACATTAGATTAACATTATCATTTGTTGCTTGTACACAGATAGGAACCAATATCAAGGCTATTTTTAAGGATAACTACCTTGATGTAAATGTGTTGCTTTATTCTATGTTTAGGAATCTGTTTCTACAAACATGAAACTTAAAAGTCGGACTACATGATTTTGATATCTTACTTTTCCAAAGATAATTGAATTAAATGTTTTTTATGTTAAAAATATATTTTCAAATGTAATAGTTTCATCAATAATTTAAAATACCTTTGATATGCATAGTAATTAGAAAAATAGATTTAAAAAAATCAATAATTCTTATTCTGGAAATAATTTTGAAATAAGTCTATTTAAATCCGTTTTAAAAACCTTCCATCTACTCCACAATCGTCGTCCAAGTGGCGCAGTGGTCCAATAGTCTACTCTAGAGTCACGGTATAAGGACTTGAACCTGATATTAAACAACATACATTCCATCAAACAAAACTTCCACAAATAAAGTACAAGTGGAACAAATCGGTCAGTAGACGAGGACGAGTTATCCGTCCTGTGGTAGAATTAATCAATGGAACAACGCTCTCTGTATCAAAATGATCTTTCTAAGATTGTGTCGAATTTAAGAATGTAGTACTTCTTACAAATCCTTGCATTATTTTACTATAGCTTTTCTTATGTAAATGATCACTCTAACTGTTAAGTAACTGTGGTGATGATATTAAATTTTCCTCACTTTTAGATACAATATTATTTGAAAACTTGAATCCACTGTAGGATGATAACATGTCAAACATTCATCAAGAAGAAACTATGAAAGAAGTATATTGTGAAGATCATACTAGGAAAACATGTATGAATTACAGGAAACAAGCAGACATGACATAACAACGTTTTCTGTGTAATCTAATCATGATTATATTTAAACACTAGAATTATACATATCAATATTTGATATTTTGATACCATTCAGTTTGAAATATATAAACCTTAAATATGGTTTTCAATTTAGGTTCCATATGGAATAATTACAGAATACATCATCGATATTTGATTGTAAATAGGAAAAACCGTATAAGCAGTGTTTTAGGAAGGTTTCACATTGTATCGCAAATGATGATACACAGAGTATGTTGAGTTCGATATAAATGAATATTACTTATCTTTCATTCCTTAAAGTGGGAAAAATTAACATTCATTCATTATAAAATAAATCTTTACGTTTCTTTATTTCTTTAAGCCAACTGGGCCAACAGAGTTTCACAACAAACATGATAATAACAAGAAGAAAGAAAACATACAAGGAGAGTGGAAGTTATATGCGTTAATGATGGATAAACTTGGTATGAAAATATTTATGATACTGGGACAAGATCATACCATAAGCTTATTTAGAACTTTGTGTTTAACAGAAAAGAGATGTATGTGAAAACTTGATATAAAATATACTTAATCTGTTAACTATGTACGAAGATTGATCGAAAAGTAATGTCACAGTGCCCATATCTTTTATATTTGACGTCATATTACCAAATACGTTATACCAAAAGATGCACAAATATAAATCTAACTAACATGAAAATTTTAATTTAATAATGTTTATTTGAATCTATTTAATAGATGTTCAAATTATAGAGCATAGGGTTTGTCGTCGTGTCGCAACGGAACGTCACGTTTGAAAGTGTATTTTTTCTTAGAATGAAAAAGACAAGCACATTTAAAAGATTCTAAGAAAGCACCTAATCTCCCAATTTCTTTTAAAGAAACTATTCTCGTCATTTTCTAGTCTTTAATTGAAAATTCAATGAGGCATTGGTATGTGTGATCATAAACATTGTCGTTTTACTCTGTTGAATTAAACAGAGGAATTGTCGAAAGAGAGAAAAACGGTTCGATGAGTTGTGATGCATTTTTGCTTCAAAAGATGAGAATCTTCACAAGCGACAGTAACGTTCATTGATAAGACTTACAGGACGTTATATTTAGGTGCGGCGACTACCATAAACGCACATTGTTTAAAATCCGATATTTTGGAAAGTATAGATCATATTCCTTTGAATTTTTCAGGTCTGATATGAAATAAATAAAGCTTTTATCATATATAATTTTGCTGCTTTACATCAATTTATAGCAATTTTATCAAAGTTGTAACATTACTTTTGGATCAACCCTCGTAGTAAGTCAGACAACAAAAACTAATATTAAGTTTTTTTATTATCAACATCTCCATTCTGATTACTAAAGTATCATGAAATTGATTGCATTTTTCCCTATGTTTACATGTTGAAATGCAAGGTTTTTTTTCGAAACTATAAAAAGTACACATATTATTACTTTAGTAGGGAAAGAGATAAATTCATTAATATCGTCAATATTATATCAAGAATTAATCAAGCAAATGTGCAAGATTTTTAATGTACAGGAAAGGGTAGGTATCGATTAAATTATAAATTTAAATATATCACTACGTCATTGTAATGTCACATCAACCGTTGATATTTTCTTGTGATGGAAAAATTGGAAAGGTTAACACTTTCTCCTTTGTCTTAACTCAATCCAAGAAATCAAACAATTTTTCTTTTCCAAATTGTGTATTTAAATGATTAATTAATATCCGACGTTCGCATTGCTACATCACCAATATAAACGTCAACTAAGTGTCATACTTGATAACTTAACATCATCCAGTATCTTCCAAGCTAGTGAGCATCATTAGTCGATAATGAAAGATAGTAGTGCGGAGCCTCTCTTTTAATTCTTGTCGAATTATTTCAAAGAAAATGTACCAAGGAATAATCTAATTTCATACCCTTTGACAAGATTTACCAATTGTTTTCTGTTTTTGCTTGTCTTGTCCAATGTAGTCTAGACAAGATTTCTTCTTAGCTCTACGCACGTTTCCTCGCTGCATAACCTTGACGTAAAAATCATATTTTTTATTATGATCAGAATTATCTAGTGTACTTTAAGGATGAAATTAATAGCTGTCCAATTTATACGCTATAAAGAGGGTTGGCACAGTTTACCATTTATAAACCACGAAGCCGTTTTTCCAAAAAAGTAAAATGTTTCCAGCCTCTTTACATGTATATTTATAAATTGGGTATCTATTAAACGCCTATCTTATTTTTTTTTATTTTCATTCATGTAGTTTAAGAAAAAAAGATTATTACCCCTAAAAATGTAAACAAATAGTACAAATTCTAAATGTAACGTCAACTGAATCGATACATTTCTGACAAAAGTCTTTGTGACGTAGACAACCAATTTTATATCATATAAGGTTTCTCCATCCAATCAGAAGCTGCGTTATTATAAACAATATTTCATGACGATTTTTTTCCCAAAATGATATCTCTATTCTTGTATAAAATTTTAACAAACATGCAAAGTTAAATAAAAAGAAAATAGTTCTTAATTTGCTTTTTTAAGTGTTACAATAGGGTCCATTGATAATTTGAATGTAGAAGTTACAAATTTTCAATAGATGATTTCATTATTAATAAATATATATTTTATTCTTAGTGTTTGGCAAAATATACGCCAATTCCACTCAAAACCTTCATTGGAAAGACTGAACATAATATATCAATAAATTTTGAACAGACCTTACGAGGGTTGTCCCGTTAAATCGTGGACAAGTTGTCTAGTTTGAAAAATAATCATCACTGCGTTCTGAAAGTTTCACTACTTTTTAGTACATATATTATAAATATGCATAGCAAATTTCAATTACATATATGCATAAATAAACAAATTGTGATATTTTATGTTATGTACTGTAGCGCCCTACGGCGCACGGATGATTACGTCGACGTGTCTAAAACAGCGTCACGCTTCATGTTTGCTAAAATGAAGTTGGATAAGCCCCACTTAAATTTAGAAATTTTATTGATTTACATACGTGAGTGTTTATTACCAGTTAAGGAACCAATGAGGCACACTCATGCGATCTTCTGAATATTCATGAGCAAGTTACGGACAGTATTCTCACCATCAGTCAACTAAATGAGAATCTCATATCGACGGTAGACAGTGACAGCGTCTTTTACTATTACAATGGCAGTCTGTCCGCATGTTTTGTACTATCTGGGGACTCAATCAAGAAGACTTCGCTAAGAAAACGTCCATTTTATTTGTATACTAAAAATCTGGTGATATTTTTCAAATTTTCGTTCTTCCGTATTCATTTAAAGTCTTTTAAAGTGTCATTAAAACATCCTAATCTAACTGAACTGCTCTCCGGTGCGCCGTAACGTCATGAAACGTCGCCATTTTTCGTGTATTGTGTATACAACTTTTCCATTTCGAATGCTCGGGAAACAGCCAAAATTTAACCAAATGCCTTGAAATTTTCAAAAAGACGATAAGATTGACTAAAGAATCGAATTAGGATAATTTTCATCCTAATCTTATGTATTGAAAATTTTTATTACGAATTAATACTTGTGTATTCTCCAATACAACCTTGTTATTTTAACCGTGCGCCGTAGGACCGTACCCTGTGCACCTTCAAGCAGAATAAAATCTTTATTTTTGTATATATATTATCAAAAATATTATGATACACTTAAATATGATGAATAAACATTTCATGAAAATTTCAGCTTAGTGCGCCCATTACTTTTCGAGAAAAACGCTTTGTCCACGATTTTATGGGACAACCCTCGTAAATATACAGAGAGCAAGTAATAAACTAAAATTATCAATTAGAAAGTTATTGTCGGGGTAATACCTTTTTAAAATGTGGTTCAAACTTCAAGGTCAAGGTCAGAGAGTCAAATTAAAGGCACCAAGTCGAAGGCCTTATATAAAATATGCGAAATATTAAAGCCTGAGCATCAACTGATCAAGTTATGACCAAGGTTAAATTTATTAAATGAAGGTCAAACTCCATGATCAAAAACGCAACACTGTTAAGGCTACAATAAGGAGGCGGGAATTAACTTTGATTTCTGTTTTATGGTTTTATTTATATACATTTCATATTTGTTTCAGATGTATTAAAGGGTTAACAATGATCGTTATCAATCAACACATTGCAAGGACAAGCATAAAATAAATAGTTCATTGTTCTTTCTTTCTGACGACAAACTATGTAAGTACTGTTATCCGGTTTCCTATCAAACGATACTGATATGTTGTCACAATTTTTAATATAAAAACAATTCATACTTTAGAGAGAAAATTTTGTCAATCTTTTAAAAATAAAATTATGTATGCATGGTGACCCTGAATCATAGCCGTAAATATATCAATTGAGGGAAGTGCAGTTAAAGAATATAAGAGGCGCGTGGCATTATAGGTCACCTGAGCATTACATGTATGTAACAACTTTCATACTGAATTAAATACATAGAGCAGAGAAGAAAATTTTCAAAGAAATAATGCCTTTTCACTTCATAATCTATATAGCCCCGCCCTAGCACCTATTAGAAACCCTGACCCAAGGGCCATAAATTTTACAATTTTGGTAGAGGACTCAATGCTTATTACAATCATGCAAAGGGTTTGACTGTTTGATTTTCAAGAGTAAAGAAGAAGATTTTTAAAGATTGCATTTAATTGCATTTAGTTTCCCGCCCCTCAGGCCACAGGGAAACAGGGGCCATGAAATTCACAATTTTCGAAGAGGTAGCATTATTCAACATAACTATGTATTTGGTTTATTTATTAAATACACAGAAGCTGAGAAGAAGATTTTCAAAAAATAATGCATTTTTACTATATAATCTATATATCCCCACCCTAGCACCTAAAAGCCCCTGACCCTAGGGCCATGAATTTCACAATTTTCGGCCTTATCCAACAAAACTATGTACTTAGTTTGTTTATCTGATCTCCGCGAGCAGAGAAGAAGATCTTTGAAGAAAAAATGCTTTTTTTACTACATAATGTATGTAGCCCCGTCCTAGCACTGGCTCCCCTGACCCCAGGGCCACGAATGTCACAAGCATTTTATTTGTCCTTTGAACGGGTGAAACGTTGAATGGCACTCGAATCGATGAATTTTACACTAAACCAAGCTATCTTCTCAGATAGAGCTAGCATTTTTTACCCGCCGTTTCATCTTAAAACCGGAAGTGCGACTTTGTAAATTTGAAATCTCGATCCCGACTCAAATTTGACATCGGAAAGAAAAAATTGTTTTATTTTTTTCTAAAAATTCTAAACCTTGAGCGGAGGGTTTAAAAAACTTAAAATAAAATAAATCCTGGCCTTAAATATGTAATTAGATCATTAGCATATTAACCAGGAGCAAAGGATAAGATGTTCAAAGAATTCATGCATTTCACTCTATAATCATTAGAGCCCCACCCTAAAACAAGAACCCTTGACCCTGGGGCCATAAAATTCACGATTTTGGTAGAGGCAATCTTGCTCATCATAACTATTTACTTAGTTAGTTTATTTAATACCCAGGAGCAGAGAAGAAGATTTTCAAAGAAATAATGTATTCGCAGCACTGTTAAGGCCTACTTTGAGAAATCAACGGAAAATAGACGTGCAAAAAAGGGGGACCTTTTTAAAACTGAATTTATTTTAATTAAGCTGTTTTATTATCACAGAACACAAATACTTATGGAAATAGGGCTAATGGTACTTTGCGGAACGAAACGGAACGGAACGGAACCAGTTGTGGGGCACCCTAGGGGGGATGAATATGAATATAATAAAAAATATATAATAAAAATTAATATTATACGTTACTTTATTACAAATTATTCTGCCATTCTATATCTTAAGTAACCAACCCAAAAGAGTGTCGAGTGTCTGAAGTAGAGGACCATAAAATAATAAGATGTCTATAAGTCATGAATTATTCTGTCGTTGAGTTTTAGATCTGCTGTGTCATCTGTAGTGACTATGTGATTTGTATTGAATGAGAGACGTACACCTATCATTGATGTAAAAATTTATCAATGTTTTTCTTTCAAAGTTTATTGTCAATAGCTTATTATAAAAAGAATATCTTTGATGTGCAGACTAAAGGTAAAGAGAGTTGTCGCGCTTTGCCAGTATGGTCATTCTCTGGTTCCGTTTCGTTCCGCTAAATACCAATATCTGTGTGGGTATTAGTATTAAGCGAAACGGAACGAAACACGTCAGTTAAGTTGGAATAAGATGATACACATACAGGCATTTTGTTGTTATTCATTTCATATCATCTTTTTAATTATAAAAAATTTAATTCAAGGGGGGGGGGATAAAATATAAGAGACAAGAATGTTCGAAGAGGAAAGTTATTAATCCATCATATATCCAGCACAATAAAGCATACTTTTTTTTACCTTTCAAACTTCTTCAAAAATCTTGTCTTTATATCAGTTATACATGTATTATATATAAAAATACAATCGCAGGCCTTGATGTAGATAAGAAAACGTATATACCATCTCTCTATTTTCAACTAAATCGAAATGCAAAATAATTGTAACATTATAATGTAAAGTTATATTTTAAAACGCGTAATTTGCAATTTGCTGTATGCTAACAAATATGTTTACTACCTGAACCTTGATTGATATCTTAAAACATTCAGTTCTGCGCTATAAAGAAAGGAAACACACACAAACGGGTTCCGTTCCGTTTCGCAAAATACCAATATCCACTACAATATTAGTACTTTGCGAAACGGAACGGAACTATAATATTGAGGGTTTTAAAACCCTGTTAATGAAAGACGTGAGATAAGTTTTGTGCCTTGTAAGGATTTGAATTGAAAAATCATGCTCAGCAAGAAAATTAATTTAACGACAGTCCTAAAAATTCTTGTTTTCTTTACATACAATCAAACAAAATGTTTTGTTAAGTTATCATTTTCTGTAAGTAAAGTAAACACCATTTATAATTGAAAAGAAGAGGAAAGAAACAGTATTTCAAAATGATAAAATCTTGTTCCGTTTCGTTCCGCAAATTACCAATAGCCACACGGGTATCGGTACTTTGCGGAACGAAACGGAACCATTTTTTTTTCATTTGAAGAGAAAAAAATAAGAAACAACCTAAATCTGCCGGAGTATTGAACAGTCAATTTAAAGCTTTCATAAATTCTGGGTAAACCTGAATATTCCAAAATTAGTTTACCTGATAGATCAATTCATTTTTAATTAAAGAAAACTATGACATTCATGTAACAACTTAATTCTTCATATATTTATTTCATTGTGTTTCAATTTTGATGAGATTCGTTTAGTTCCGCTGAATACTAATTTCTGTAGTGACTGACTATGTGAATTCTATTGAATAAGAGATGTACACTGTACACCTATCATTGATGTAAAAAATTATTAATGCTTTCATTTCAGTTTATTGTCAAAAGATTATTATAAAAAGAATATCGTCCATGTGCAGTCTAAATGTAACGAGAGTTGTCGCTCTTTGCCAGTATAGTTATTCCCTGGTTCCGTTTCGTTCCGCTAAATACCAATACCTGTGTGGATATTGGTATTTAGCGGAACGGAACGGAACAAGATACTGTGTGTGCATAAAGGCAACACCCATCTCAGCCACGCAATTCTAAATTTATAGGACCCGACATAGTGCTGTGATTTTTATACGCCCGTCTTAAGACGGGACGTATTATGTTATAGGCTTCATGTCCGTCTGTCTGTCCGTCTGTCTAGCTGTCCGTTCGTCCGTCTGTTAGCTTTTCTCGTGTCCGGCTCATAACTTTAATACTATAAGGGCTTGAGTTATCAAACTTTGTCAGCTGATACATCTTGGGTAGAAGGTGTGTCGCGCACAAAAAGTAGGTCGATCTGACCTTTAATTAAAAAAATTATAGCCAATATGGAAAAATCCTGTCCGGTCCATTACTAGAAAACTATTAGACTTAGAATCATCAAACTTGGCCAGTTTATGCATCTTAGGTAGAAGGTGTGTCGCGACTTATTTCAAGGTCACTGTGACCTTTAATTTAAGTGGAATTTTAAAAAAATGTCTTTTTTCTATTCATTTACACATTTAAAAAATGTAAAACTATTGCACGAACCTTATAAGAAAAATGTTAAATCAAGAAAATACTTATTTTTGTAGCATATACTTGACAGCAATCTATAAAAAATATCATGTATGTTAGAGAAATTCCACCACTCCCATGAGTCTAATTACATGTATCAAGCACTCGTCAAGAAGAATTTTGATAACAGAAAATTGCATGTTAAATTAGAGAGAGAAATTAATGAGTTTAGTGTGAGGAGTAGCTGTGAGAGTATCGGTGCTATCTATATTCCTTGAGTATTGGGCCAAATGGTAAGCCTGTTGGATTAAAAATTGCTCTTGTTTTCTAGCCGAAGTTTTAAAATGAATTTGATGAGAAGTAATTAAAACTAATTTGATATTGCATATTAAACTATTCTGATAATACATAATATTATGAACTTCAAAATTAATTTGATGGGGGTAGGGGTGGAATCTGCATGTCCATATGAATTGCATATTTACAATTAACTGTCTGACATTAAATCTAAGAAAAAAAAATCATTGATGTTTTATATGTTTTAAAAATGTTTTATGGTAGATGATGCAGATCCAATAATCTTTTGGGAGTAATGAGTAGACAAGCATCCAGTTAAAGATTAATTAATGTGTTCAATGTAGGAATCTCTTCCATTTCTTCAGAGCATGGTCTTATTTCGTGGACCCTGAGGTCCACGCAGTAAATATATAAGCGAGGTTAAACCGGATGCCCTGGGCATACTGCAGGCTACGCATGCGCGAGAATTCTAGAGAGTTCCAGTCGCCAATCCTCGGCTGACTCGATCCGCAACACCAATCGCAACTTCTCGGGCCTTTCCGACCAGCTTTCTGACCTCTGACGGAAAGGACCGAGTTGATGCGATTATGAGTTCAGAGTTAAAATATATAGTAGTCCAAATACGGTTTGAAACAAGTTTTCCCTGTGAGTAGGGGGGAGGGTCCGAAAACACGTGTACCGTCAGATCTAATTTTTCAATGTTAGATTTCTTCCGAATAAATATAGAATACTAGTATATTTAAAGTCCCACACATTATGGGATATATGTATTATAATTTTAAAATGACAAAACTAAATGCCATGCAATCGGAGATAAAGTTAAACAATTTTACTAGCTTTCCGACCTCTGACAGAAAGACACAAGTTGATGCGATTGAGAGTTCAGAGTTAAAATAACAGGAATCCAAATACAGCTTGAAACAAGTTTTCCATGTGAGTGAGGGGGTTCCGAAAAAATAAAATCTGCGTACTACAGAGCTGTGCTACACGTGTACCGTCAGATCTATTTTTCCAATGTTAGATTTCTTCCGAATAAATATAGAATACTAGTATATTTAAAGTCCCACACATTATGGGATATATGTATCAAAATTTTAAAATGACAAAACTATATATGGCAATCGGAGATAAAAATTAACAAATTTGCTATGAAAGTGTGTCAGTCAAAGTAGGCAGATCAATGTAGAAAATGGGAACGAACTTGGATAAAAGCCAATAATGTCCAACAAACTTTAATTTTTTTAATTGAATTTCGATTAGATACACATACATATGGTCCACGTATTGTAGTCCTTTTTTTAAAGGACAGCAACTTGTCTGTATTCTTCGGGAATTAAACAGAATAACTGTTGGTCAGTTTATATTTGATGGCCAGCCTTTTAATTCCAAAATTAATTAGGTATAGATTAAGTTGTGAAGACTAATTTGATATTATTTAATATGATAGGCATTTGACAAGGTATAGAAATCTATGAATGATGCAATATTTGTTATAATTAATGCCTACACCACAGGAGATGGATAAACAAATTTTTTAAGGTGTGAAAAAATCATTGAAATCTTAAAATCAAGGTTGACATGATGTTCTTGCACTTTTAACTGTTTAAGATACATTGTAAGGCCAAGCTTAAAAAATTCTTTGTTTGCAGTTGCGGACCTATATTTTTTAGTCTGGGTAGGTAGGTAGGCAATTTTTTTTTTTTTGAAAAGAAAAAAATGTTTCCAGATTTTTGATAGATAACATAAAATAGAGTTTTTCATAGGCCTACTATACATGAATAAGCTGCACTCTTGGTACATGTATAAACTAATGATTGATGAAGACAAAACTTGAATATGAAACAGTTTTAATATCCTGAAAAATTGGAGAGAAAAAAATAATATTACAAAATGGCTAAAAAAAAGTTTGGGTTGTGTGCATTTTCAGTGGGTCGGTCGGCAACTGCAAACAAACAATATTTTATTTTAGGCCTAATTGTGATTTTTTGACGGGCGTATCATGCTGTGGCGTGGCACTTTATTCTTATTTCTCTAGACTCTTTGATTTTGACATTGTTTTGAATAAGTTGTTACTTACCGACATAATTGTTTTTACAGCAGTGTGTTTCGGCGGTCTTGTATCGTATTGGTGTATTAAAAATTTAAATCACGGCCCCGCATTTCATCAGGGATCCCGCCGTAATTTCTATTATGGCAAAATAGCATTTGTACAGAATTTTACAGAAATTAGTAAACGAATCTCATCAAAATTGAAACACAATGAAATAAATATATGAAGAATTAAGTTGTTACATGAATGTCATATTTTTCTTTGATAAAAATGAATTGTTCTATCAGGTAAACTAATTTTGGAATATTCAGGTTTACCCAGAATTTATGAAAGCTTTAAATTGACTGTTCAATACTCCGGCAGATTTAGGTTGTTTCTTGTTTTTTCTCTTCAAATGAAAAGATGTGGTTCCGTTTCGTTCCGCAAAGTACCGATACCGGTGTGGATATTGGTAATTTGCGGAACGGAACGGAACAAGATTTGATCATTTTGAAATACTGTTTCTTTCCTCTTCTTTTCAAATATAAATGGTGTTTACTTTACTTACAGAAAATGATAACTTAACAAAACATTTTGTTTGAATGTATGTAAAGAAAACAAGAATTTTTAGGACTGTCGTCAAATTAATTTTTCTTGCTGAGCTTGATTTTAAAATTAAAATCCTTAGATGATACAAAACTTATCTCACATCGTTTATTAAAAGGGTTTTTAGACCCTTGATATTATAGTTCCATTCCGTTTCGCAAAGTACTTATATTGTAGTGGATATTGATATTTTGCGAAACGGAACGGAACACGTTCTGTGTGTTTCCTTTCTTTTTAGTGCAGAACTGAATGTTTTAAGTACAGCTATTTGTAAGAACCAGGAAGGGGGTGATTCATAACCAGTTCAGATCTTTACAAAATTTTAATTTGTTGCTTCTTGGACCAAGGGAACATCATTGGACAGCATAATTTTATTCGCCAACCTTTACTGGCTTGAAAACAAAGCACCATGTAAACGTACATGGCAACCAAGCAACAAATTGAAAATATTGTGAAATTAGCTATTATTGAACACAGGAACAGCGCTTTTTTTATGAAAATACCATAAATAAATCTTTTTTTCCTGAAAATTACATACAAAATGATTAATTATTACCATAAAGATAAAATTATACAGGATTTATCAAAGGTACTGAATTTTAATTTTCCTAAGGCATTTCATAAAATTCACTTTTTACAATATTTCTTAAAATCCAACATATTTTAGAAGCATATTCAAAAAAGGGCCCTCATATTGAAGATGTCTCAGAACATATCGGGTCCTATAAATTTAGAATTGCGTGGCTGATGGGTGTTACCTATATGCACACAGAGTACCTTGTTCCGTTCCGTTCCGCTAAATACCAATATCCACACGGGTATTGGTATTTAGCGGAACGAAACGGAACCAGGGAATAACTATACTGGCAAAGAGCGACAACTCTCGTTACCTTTAGACTGCACATGAACGATATTCTTTTTATAATAATCTTTTGACAATAAACTGAAATGAAAGCATTAATAATTTTTTACATCAATGATAGGTGTACAGTGTACATCTCTTATTCAATAGAATTCACATAGTCAGTCACTACAGAAATTAGTATTCAGCGGAACTAAACGAATCTCATTAAAATTGAAACACAATGAAATAAATATATGAAGAATTAAGTTGTTACATGAATGTCATATTTTTCTTTGATAAAAATGAATTGTTCTATCAGGTAAACTAATTTTGTAATATTCAGGTTTACCCAAAATTTATGAAAGCTTTAAATTGACTGTTCCATACTCCGGCAGATTTAGGTTGTTTCTTATTTTTTTCTCTTCAAATGAAAAAATGTGGTTCCGTTTCGTTCCGCAAAGTACCGATACCCGTGTGGATATTGGTAATTTGCGGAACGGAACAAGATTTGATCATTTTGAAATACTGTTTCTTTCCTCTTCTTTTCAATTATCAATGGTGTTTAGTTTACTTACAGAAAATGATAACTTATCAGAACTTTTTGTTTGATTTTATGTAAAGAAAACAAGAATTTTTAGGACTGTCGTCAAATTAATTTTCTTGCTGAGCATGATTTTTAAATTCACATCCTTACAAGGCACAAAACTTATCTCACGTCTTTCATTAACAGGATTTTAAAACCCTTGATATTATAGTTCCGTTCCGTTTCGCAAAGTACTAATATTGTAGTGGATATTGGTATTTTGCGAAACGGAACGGAACCCGTTTGTGTGTGTTTCCTTTCTTTATAGCCCAGAACTGAATGTTTTAAGATATCAATCAAGGTTCAGGTAGTAAACATATTTGTTAGCATACAGCAAATTGCAAATTACGCGTTTTAAAATATAACTTTACATTATAATGTTACAATTATTTTGCATTTCGATTTAAGTTGAAGATAAAGAGATGGTATATAAGTTTTCTTATCTACATCAAGGCCTGCGATTGTATTTGTATATATTATACATGTATAACTGATATAAAGACAAGATTTTTGAAGAAGTTTGAAAGGTAAAAAAAGTATGCTTTATTGTGCTAGATATATGATGGATGAATAACTTTCCTCCTCGAACATTCTTGTCTCTTATATTTTATTTTCCCCCTTGAATTTAATTTTTAATAATTAAAAAGATGATATGAAATGCATAGCAACAAAATGCTTGTATGTGTATCATTTTATTCCAACTTAACGGATGTGTTTCGTTCCGTTTCGCTAAATACTAATACCCACACAGATATTGGTATTTAGCGGAACGAAACGGAACCAGAGAATGACCATAATGGCAAAGCGCGACAACTCTCTTTACCTTTAGACTCGGCACATGAACGATATATCCTTTTTATAATAATCTATTGACAATAAACTTTGAAAGAAAAACATTAATAATTATTTACTTCAATGATAGGTGTACGTCTCTCATTCAATACAATTCACATAGTCACTTCAGTTGACACAGCAGATCAAAAACTCAACGCAGAATAATTCATGACTTATAGACATCTTATTATTTTATGGTCCTCTACTTCAGACACTCGACACTTTTTTTGGTTGGTTTCTTAAGATATAGAATGGCAGAATAATTTGTAATAAAGTAACGTATTATATTCATTTTTATTATATAATATATATTCATTTTTATTTCCCCGCCCCTTAGGGTGCCCCACAACTGGTTCCGTTCCGTTCCGTTTCGTTCCGCAAAGTACCATTAGCCGGAAATAGCATAGTATAACCCACTCTGTACTGTATTAGGTTTGGTCCCATCGATGGACAGTCACGTGATGAATGCATAGTTCGTGTACCGAATGTAGGTCATTAACAAATTTCAATATCGCAAGGGCATACCCTAGTTGAAATTAAGAATTCAAGCTATTTATTGTTTCTGCATACTTTGTAGTTTCTGAAAAGTGCTGCTGCTTTGTATAGAATTCGCGTTTTAATAGATAAATTTTCAGGTAAAGAAGCCAATGTCGAAATATGTTTGACTTTTACAAAATATTTTGTTTACTTACAAAATCACGCCCTCGATTTAAAGAAAGCAGCAGCACTTTTCAAGTTAAGAAAAATATCTTTTATCTATATTCAAAAAATGGTTAAGATCTATTAAGTGTATGCCCTTGCGAAAGTATGATTTTATGAGGCATCTCGATGTAAAATATATGTAACCTGTACATAAAAACACGTCATAATTAATAAAATACACTCTCTTGATAGTTAATTAATAATCGCACGAAACAAAGGATATGCACTGGTATTAATCGTCTATTTAAAACCTGTAAATAATATTCCGTTTAATAATAAAACGCATTTTTCACTGTTAAAAAATTCCTCAATCTGCCTCTCACGGCACATGAAATACGTCATATTTACCAAAATGACGTCATATTTACAAGTTCATTGCGATCAGTGCTTTGTCTATAACCAGCTACATGAGATTTAACTAGCAAGTTTTTTTAAATGCTTTGATAAGTTTAATTGTTGTTTTTTATGCTAATAAAGTTAAAAGTTGCAAACTATTTCATTTTCAGGTATAATGAGAAATGCATAAAAGTCATATTTTTGTGTGACGTCACAGTAAACTTTTCCCGTACAAATTAGGCCCCGCCCCCTTATTCAAGCCTTAACAATGCTGCGTTTTCACTATATAATCAATAGAGCCCCGTCCTAACACCAGAACCCTTGACCCCGGGGCCATAAAATTCACAGTTTTGGTAGAGGCACTCTTGCTCATCATAACTATGTACTTAGTTGGTTTATTTAATACCCAAGAGCAGAGAAGAAGATTTTCAAAGAAATAATGCATTTTCACTACCTACTTATTTAGCCCCAACCTAGCACTAGAACCCCTGACCCCAGGGCCATGAATTTCACAATTTTGGTAGAGGACTCAATGCTGACTGCAATCATGCAAACAGTTTGACTGCTTGATGTCCAGGAGTAAAGAAGAAGACTTTTTTAATATTGTATTAATTTTAGTGATTTTGGCCCCACCCCTCAGGCCCCAGACGGCATGAAATTCACAATTTTTGTTCCACTTTTCCCATAGATGCTTTATGCCAAAATTGGTTGAAAGTGGTGAAGGGGTTGCAGAGAAGAAGCTGAAAATGTTCAAATGTTAACACACGACGGACGACAACGCACGAAAACGGATAGCAATAGGTCACCTGAGTTTACTTTGGTGACCTAATAAATCAAAGTAGTGTTTTCATATAATATGGTTGGGGCAGCCAGATTTTCTAACTTATACATTTCACGAATTATAAGAATATTATAATTTTTCCTCTTCCTCCCTTTGGAAAGGAGATGATCATTGAACTTAGTAAATACCGGTACTTCATACAGTTTTATGTGCTTAATCTTCTGTTACCCTACCTGCATAATATATTTATTTTTCAATTAATAATATAAATTAATCATTTTTTTTTATAATAGGTAGAAACAAATTGTTATGCTACACATATTGGGATATCTACTTTTAATTAATGTATTGCTTTATAATGCA
>NW_026941675.1:0-13474 GCF_032062105.1 Saccostrea cuccullata
CACAAAATACTAAATCATTAAAATAAGAAAAGTTTCATGACGAACGTTTAAGGGACCAGAGAGAACATTTGTCGCTTTTTACAGGTTTCCATGGCAACGGTAGACATATTGGAACTGAACGACCTCACTGCACAACTACAACCAGTGATCGTCCTTTAAGGAAAGTTTCAGAAAGATTGTCCCAGCCATCTCCGAGAAACAGCCTGGATAAAAAAAACATGCGTACAATATCAATATGTCGTCCCCGACTTCGTTCGGGGCGACTAATAACCCTAATTTTTCTCATCAATAACTCCTGAATTTTCCCCTTCAATTCAAAGCATTTCTGCATTGCAGAGAGCTGATGTGTGTTATGAGATAATAAACCATGTGTGAACTTTCTCAGTTTAGCGGAATCATGAACATTTTCGGCGAGATGAATGTTTTGTATACAGTGGTGATCAAGGCTTTGCGAACCACCAGGAGCGGATCAAAGAATTTATGAATGAATAAAAACTATGGAAATGACGTACCAATTTTTTAATTTATACTTGCACTATCTAATGAAATGAATAATATACAAGTGATAGATATACAAGAAAACGCGAAATGATAATAAATGCAGCTGACAATCGTTATTTTTTTTTTATATAGATAAAATAAAATATTTATAAATTCAAGAGACAAAACAGAAGGAGAATGAATGATGGCAAAATATCACATGACGGGAACTGAATTTTATGAATGAAGATTTTAAAAAGTTACTTGTAAGTTGTATATGTTATATCTGTGTATTCTACTTGGCTGTGTGCTTCAAAAAATAAAAGGGGGGGGGTCGTCTTGAACATAGTAAATAGCCATAACGTTTGAACGGTAAGTACTAGGGCTTTCGTATTTCAAATATGTAATCCTTGTGAAAAGAACTTTTATTGGATACGACGAACTTTGACCCTTTGACCTAGACCTTGGAGAACACATGTGTACATCTGAATCTTTTTTTTCTGTTTCGTTTCTATGGCAACCGTGATCGACTCATTACAATTATTTTGAAAGTAGAAATCACGTTGACACATTGCAAGGAATAAACAATGAAAGTTTCAAAACGATTGCCTGAGTAGTTATTAGAAAATCGAAATTAAAAAAATTTTAACTTTCACCTGGTTTCCATGGCAATAATCGATTATATGAAAATTTTAAATACGAGTTGCAGAACTACAGATACTAATCATTAAAATAAGAAAAGTTTCATGACGAACGTTTAAGGGACCAGAGAGAACACTCTCGGACAAAATTTGTCGCTTTTTACAGGTTTCCATGGCAACGGTAGACATTTGGAATGAACGACCTAGCACCAAACCCAGTGATCGCCCTTTTAAAAATTTAGGAAGATTTCCCAGCCATCTCCGAGAAACAGCCTGGATAAAAAAAAACATGCGTACAAATCAATATGTCGTCCCCGACTTCGTTGGGGGCGAGATAAAATGACCTCGTTGCGAGCAACGAGGGTTCCGTCCGTTTCTAAAAAAAAAAAGTATTTTAAAAGCTATTACTTATAACCATGGTTTAGGATATTTTTCCGTTCTGTAAAAACAAAACGTTGTCATTATTGTATATTCACTTGTAGTCATGTTGTATTCTACTTTGAGATAAAAGCAAACACGTAGACGTTTGAGGAAACTTAGGATTAAAATCTAATTCTAAACAGAATTGCAACGTAATTGCGACGTGTAGTCCTAAAAATCCTTCAAATTTTACTGATCTCCATGGTAAGAAATTTCATTAACCAAACGCCCGGCTGACTCCATAAATCATGTTTTGCTAAATGGCGGAACCCACAAAACAGCCGCCATTTTGGACCCGCTTCAAAATTTAAAACGCGAATATCTAGTGCGTGGATTGATCATTTTAAAATAAAATTATTATGGCTTTCCCAAAACTTATTTATATCAAAGAAAAATATTGAAAAACAAAAAAGTTGAAAAAATGCACTTTTTAAATTCGCTTCCTGTAGTGACCGGAAGTACTGACGACGCAAACGAAGGCAAAATCGCAAATCTATTAGTCATGGTCTATCATCTCCGACACGTCTCCAGTTCATATCTTGAGCCGTTCTCGAGATCCTTCAAGGACAAAATTGCATTTTAAAATCAGGAAATTGTCCATAACTTGGCACTGGAACCAAATTTTCCAAAAAACGGAATTTTATATTAAATTCATAAAATGCCTATAATTCCTGAAAAATTCATTGAAATCCACTGAATAGTATTCGAAAATCGCGTGCACAAAATTTTGTCTAAAAAAAAAGAATAATAATTTAGAGCAAAGCTCGTTGCAAAGCAACGAGAAGGTCTTCCGTCCTGTTTCCCGGAAGTTACTGTCATTTTTTTTTTAAAAAATAAGTAATAACGCCCAAAAATGGTTTAAATACTCTAAAAATATGTTAATTAATGCAAAAAGAAGCCAGTTTTTGCTACTTCCGGTTTGACCGGAAGTGATGACGACGGATGGAAAATTAATTTTTATGCTCCCAGAGCATATGTTACCCAAAAACTTCTCAAGAACGGAAAAATACGCGTTTTCTGACTACTTCCGGTTTGGCCGGAAGTGACGTTGCCGAACGTATTTTGACACTCTAATAGATTAACCTTGACATTTTGAACAACTTTGCTTCTTTGACGTATTACAAATTCTCAATACTTTTTGAGATATAAAGGAAAAACTTCTGGCCCCTCTAGGCCCCTTATTTTGGGGCCAGTTCTTTTCTATAGATACCATTTGAAAGATCCTGAAATTCTACACTTCTTTCGTTTTATATATTTTAACAAAATATTTCCTGGTAAAAAATATCGAAAAAAAAGTGTTAAAAATTTTGAAATTCGCGATAGGCCTTTTTTCGAGCCATAGCGCGGGCCGACGTGCAGCACTTCCGGTGGAAATAAAAACGGTCCTCTCATTATTGCTCTATCATTGCTAAAAAACTCAAGCTTCTATCCTAAGCCATTCATGAGAAAACTCGCGGACAAACTGCCCCTCTGAAAATCACTAAAAGGGATATCTCAAAACCGGAAGTGACGTCATCAAAACAAAAAATTATATATCAGCTTTGTTCGATGTTCTATCAGTTCTGAAAGTTTCATGAAAATCAACCACCTTTGGGAAAAACCCCGTGCACAAAATCGGTAAGAAAAAAAAACAATAATAACTAGATACGACCTCGTTGCGAGCAACGAGAGGTCTTCCCTCCGATTCTAAAAAGAAAAACGTATCTTGAAAAGCTATTACTTATAACCATGGTTTAGGATAGGTTTTTCCGTTCTGTAAAAACAAAACGTTGTCATTATTGTATATTCACTTGTAGTCATGTTGTATTCTGCTTTGGAAAAAACAAACACGTAGACGTTTGAGGAAACTTAGGATTAAAACTCTAATTCTAAACAGAATTGCAACGAATTGGAGTGGAGTCCTAAAAATCCTTCATAATTTACTGATCTCCATGGCAGTATAACTTTCATTCAACCAAACGCCCGGCTGACTCCATAAATCATGTTTTGTAAAAGGCGGAACCCACAAAGACAGCCGCCATTTTGGACCCGCTTCAAAATTTAAAACGCGAATATCTAGTGTGTGGATTGATCAATTTTAAAATAAATCATATATTATTCTTTTTCACGAGGTCTTTCCAAACTTTTTTATCAAAGAAAAATATTGAAAAACAAAAAAAGTGCACATTTTGAATTCGCTTCCTGTAGCGACGGGAAGTACTGACGACGCAAACGAAGGCAAAATCGCAAAACTATTAGTCATGGTCTATCATCTCCGACACGTCTCCAGTTCATATCTTGAGCCGTTCTCAGATCCTTCAAAGGAAAAAAGATTTTTAAATCAGGAAATTGTCCATAACTTGGCACTGGAACCGAATTTTCCAAAAAACGGAATTTTATATAAAATTCATATAATGACCTATAATTCCTGAAAAATTCATTGAAATCCACTGAATAGTATTCGAGAAATCGCGTGCACAAAATTTTGTCTAAAAAAAAAGAATAATAATAATAAGAAACAATAGAATCACAAAAGGGTTTTGTGAAGACGGAAAACCTTAATAATAAGAAACAATAGAATCACTATAAGGCTTCCGTGAAGACGGAAGACCTTAACTAGAAAGTCTGCTATTGCAAGCAATAGCATATGTGCCCCCTCTAGACAAGATTTTCATTTTTATCATCACTAAAACAATGGTCCATTAGCTAAGCTTGGGCAACCATCAGTCGTATCAGTCCTTTCTGTTGGAAACGGAAGACCTTTATTAGGTACATCCAACTAATTATTTTTAGAATCGGTAGGAGAAGAAAGTAATGCAGGAAAAAATTACAAGTTCCTGAATTAGCAGACTTGCATAAAAGAAATTGGGCAATGTACTGAACTGAGCCTCATACTTGTTAATTGGCAGTATCTTTCCTACCAAAAAAGCTTGGCAAGTGTAATTTAATAAGAAGATCAGCCGAATTATTTTGTGTATTATAACGCCAGTGAGCTTGAAATTTCCCCACTTTCACTTTCATTTTTAGAGGGAATCTGATCGCGCACCTGCAGGAGCGGATCCAAGGATTTATGAATGAATAAAAACTATGGAAATGACGTACCAATTTTCTAATTTATACTTGCACTGTCTGATGAAATGAATAACATACAAGTAATAGATATACAAGAAAATGCGAAATGATAATAAATGCAGCTGACAATCGTTATTTTTTTTTTATATAGATAAAATAAAATAATTATAAATTCAAGAGAGAAAACAGAAGGAGAATGAATGATGGCAAAATATCACATGACGGGTAAAACTGAGTTTTATGAATGAAACTTTTAAAACGTTACTTGTAAGTTGTATATGTTATATCTGTGTATTCTACCTGGCTGTGCGCTTCAAAGGGGGGGGGGTCGTCTTGAGCATAGTACCTTAGCCATAACGTTTGAACGGTAAGGGCTAGGGCTTTCGTATTTCAAATATGTAATCCTTGTGAAAAGAACTTTTATTGCATACGAAGAACTTTGACCCTTTGACCTAGACCTTGGAGAACACATGTGTACATCTTAACCTTTTTTTCTGTTTCGTTTCTATGGCAACTGTTAACGACTCATTACAATTATTTTAAAAGTAGAAATCACTTTGACACATTGCAAGGAATAAACATTGAAAGTTTCAAAACGATTGCTTGCGTAGTTATTGAGAAAATCGAAATTAAAAGAATTTTAACTTTCCCCTGGTTTCCATGGCAATAATCGATTATTTGAAAATTTTAAATGCGAATCGCACAACTAGAGATACTAATCATTAAAATAAGAAAAGTTTCATGACGAACGTTTAAGGGACCATAATAGAACACTCGCGGACAAAATTCGTCAAAATTCGTCGCTTTTTACAGGTTTCCATGGCAACGGTAGACATATTGGAACTGAACGACCTCACTGCACAACTACAACCAGTGATCGTCCTTTGAGGAAAGTTTCAGGAAGATTGTCCCAGCCATCTCCGAGAAACAGCCTGGATAAAAAAAAAACATGCGTACAATATCAATATGTCGTCCCCGACTTCGTTCGGGGCGACATAATAACTCCTGAATTTTTCCCATCAATAACTCCTGAATTTTCCCCTTCAATTCGAGCATTTCTGCATTGCACAGAGCTGATTTTTGTTATAAGATGATAAATCATGTGTAAACTTTCTCAGTTTAGCGGAATCATGAACATTTTCGGCGAGATGAATGTTTTGTATGAAGAAGGATATGGAAATAACGAACAGTAATCAATCTCAACGTCCATTAAACAAATATACAAAATAAGAGCAGAGCAAACACGGACCTCCGAAACATCAGAGGTGGGATCAGGTGCCATGGAGGAGTGAGATCCCCTGCCGACCGGTCACACCCGCCGTGTGCTCGTTGTCATAATCAGGAAATAACGGAAAAAATCCGTGGTCAATTCAGTGTATAAATAATGGACTAACAATTGGTATGAAAAACGTCAGTCAGCATTTCATTTAATGATAAATTGTATTTGCTGACAAGGTCATTGTATCGACCATAGATTGATTGATTGATTGATTGTATATTGTTTAACGTCCCTCTTGAGAATTTTTCACTCATATGGAGACGTCACCGATGCCGGTGAAGGGCTTCAAATTTAGACCTATACTCGGCACTCAGGGCCATTGAGCAGTGAGGGTTCTTTATCGTGCCAACGCCTACCGTGACACGGGACCTACGTTTTTAAGGTCATATCCGAAAGACCCGTGACTTTCACTTCTAGTGCCGAGCGCTTGGCGAAGGAACAGTCACTACCTATGTTTACGTCTTAGGTATGACGCGGCGCCGCGATCGAGAATCGAACCCGGGCCTCCCGATCACGAAGCGAACGCTCTACCACTAGGCTACCGTGACCGGTGTATCGACCATAGAATTTACGAAATGATGACTTTAAACGAGACTGTTGATATTCTTGTTTCATCAACTTGCTTGTCAATAATTTACCTCGTTTAAGAAATTGTTCATACGTAGAGCATGCTCTTGCGTATCGAATCAACTGAGATATAAATACTCCGTATGCAGGTGATGAAGGTATATTGCTGCATAAGTAAGGGAAGTTGACGATAGAAAAGTTAAAGTCATCACGTTTATCATATAGCTTGGTTGTTAGATTACCATTAGTTTCTTTTTCAAGTAAAATATCCAAGTATGAAGCAGAAGTGTCGGACTCTGTGGTATCTTTTATCTCAAGCTCACCAGGATATATCGTGTCGACGTAGGAATGGAAATTATCATTATTAATTGACAATACGTCGTCGATATATCTAAATGTCGAGTTGAAGGCCACAGCAAGTGTTTTCTTCTTTTCACGCAAAAGATTTTGCATAAATTCTGCTTCATATGAATATAAAAATAAGTCTGCTAATAACGGAGCGCAATTTGTACCCATGGGAATTCCAATAGATTGTTGGAATACCTGGTCTCCAAAAACCACATAGATATTGTCAATCAGAAACTCAAGCATCTTCTTGATGTCAACTTCAGAGTACTTATGTGTGCAATCAGAATCTGTTTTAACAAAATAATTTTTCAAATACCAATGACGAGGTAAGTAAACTTACGAGTTCCATTTTTGTTGAAGAAGCAGCTGTCAATGATTAAAAAAGCCTGGATTTTAATTTTCTGGGGAATTGTTGTGTTAAATTGAAAAGTCGTAATTTTTTATGCTGTTTTTTTTGTAAAGTCTTGTGATTTCAAATTGCCCAAAAAGTTCTTTAGAATTTTTAAGTATCCACATCTGATTTACACCACTTTTTAATATTAGTTGTACAGTACTCTTGAAGTTTTTCCTTCACTACTTAAATTTTTTGTGAGAAGTAAAAGGGGCTTTTTTAACATTTACGGGAAACCCTGCAATGTTCTTTTTTTAAGGATTTTATGAATTTCAACCCAATATTATAAGGTGTTCAAATTCATTTTGGCTCTGTGGAATATTAAAAGTATTCAAAACTGACAAACTGACAGAAAGAGAAGTATATGTATAAGTAGGATTACCACTTGTAGAATTAAATCCAAGTTCTTCTAGAATGCAATTTATATAATGAGCCTTACAAACGAAGACAATGTTGTTACCTGCTTTGTCGGCAGGAACCAGTACGTACTGATCGTGTAATCTATCTAATTCTTTTTTCACTTCTGGTTTATTGAACACAGAAGGATAGATGGTTTTCATTTTGCCCCTCAATCTTTTAATACGTGACTTTAACATGGATCTGATACATTTAATCCATTCCGACAAAGTATCAAGGTCTTCATTTTCATGTCTGGCCCATCGCCTGGCGTTATCTTGCACAGAATTCATAATATTTATAAAATTGACGCCATTTAAGGATGGGGTTCCCTATTTTAGGCCTTTTAAAATAAGTGATCTAAGGTCCTCATTACGAACTATTTTTACGTCACCTGTAATAACGTGTCCAGCAGGATTTAATTAACAAAAGAACAAAACGAATTATTTTTCAGATATCAATCCAGGCTATGTAAAGTGTTTTTTGTAATTGAAAAGTTTGGAAGCAATGGTCGATGTATATTTGTAGGAAATACAAGGCGTAGTCTTTAACTTGAAATATGGTGGAATACAAGACTGGCCCCTTTTTGTGATTAAAAATATTCTTTTTTAACCCGTAATTCCCTTTTTTGGCATATTGAAGTTTAAGGAAAAGACGGATTGTTTTAGCTGCATTTTCTTCCGTGAAACGTGCGGGTTTAAAAAGCCTATGATGTGCAATATCCATAACACAGAACCGAGCCTATATTCAGGTGTCGGGGAATTAAATTTGGATTTCCTTGGTCTTTTAAGAAGACTTTTTAAAAATTTTTCAAAGGAACGAGTAAAGTTTGGTTCGAATATGATGTAGACCCAACTGTTGATTTACATAAGGTAGTAATGAATCAAAAAGAGACGTGTGTTTGCAGGTTTATTGTACGAACGATGTCCATGACTACGCTTACGTTCTGAGTAGTTTTAAAAAGTCCCATCACATTTACTTTAAACACTGCGGGCTTGTAGGATTTCCAACACTATCGACATTGTCATTACATCCATAGGGAAAGGCTGTCCCTATTTTCCTAATCCAAAATTCTTCACGTTGTCTACGGAAAGGTGTACTCAACGACGGACTATTTGTGTGGTGATAAATCTTTTCCAGAATTTAATTTCATTGATAAAATAGAATGATCAGGTGAATTAAAATGTTTATATAAAAGCTGCTGACCACCATGATTTATTTGAAATCGATGACCTGATATTCTTTTGTTATGCGATCCCTTGGTTTCACCGACATAAATAAGTCCACACAGATTACATTCTATTCCATAGACAACATTAGAAGATTTGCAGTTCAGATTTTCCCAAGTTTTGGTATAAAAGCTCTGTCCAGTAAGATTACTGGTGAAAGAAGTGTCAGTTATCAAAATGTCACAGGTTTTACAGTTTCGCACAGAACATTTTGAAACCAAGACATTATGGAAAAGGAATCATCCAATATATTTGTAATAGAAACTTTACACTCTTTCAATTTGGTATATGATGTATTGGTTTTATACCAAAACTGGGAATCTGAAGACTGTATATATGACATATGTTTAATATCCCTGAGGATAATCCGGGGGGCCCCAAAAATGAACTCCTTGGTCTGTGTCCCAAGACTCAAAGGAGTGACCCCTTTTTTATACTGGGCGACGCGCCTCCAGATCATTTCGTTATTATGTGTACTCATGCATGAATAAGTACCGAACACAAGACCCTAAAATTGTCCAAGCAGAGATACATGTTCGGGGGTTTAAAAAGAAGGATATGGAAATAACGAACAGTATTAATCTCAACGTCCATTAAACAAATATACAAAATAAGAGCAGAGCAAACACGGACCTCCGAAACATCAGAGGTGGGATCAGGTGCCCTGGAGGAGTGAGCTCCCCGCCGACCGGTCACACCCGCCGTGTGCTGTTGTCATAATCAGGAAATAACGGAAAAAATCCGTGGTCAATTCAGTGTATCAATAATGGACTAACAATTGGTATGAAAAACGTCAGTCAGCATTTCATTCAATGATAAATTGTATTTGCTGACAAGGTCATTGTATCGACCATAGAATTTCAAATGATGACTTTAAACGAGACTGCTGATATTCTTTTTCATCAACTTGCTTGTCAATAATTTATCTGTTTAAGAAATTGTTCATACGTAGAGCATGCTCTTGCGTATCGAATAACTGAGATATAAATACTCCGTATGCAGGTGATGAAGGTATATTGCTGCATAAGTAAGGGAAGTTGACGATAGAAAAGTTAAAGTCATCACGTTTATCATATAGCTTGGTTGTTAGTCTTTTTCAAGTAAAATATCCAAGTATGAAGCAGAAGTGTCGGACTCTGTGGTATCTTTTATCTCAAGCTCACCAGGATATATCGTGTCGACGTAGGAATGGAAATTATCATTATTAATTGACAATACGTGTGATATATTAAATGTGAGTTGAAGGCCACAGCAAGTGTTTTTTTCTTTTCACGCAAAAGATTTTGCATAAATTCTGCTTCATATGAATATAAAAATAAGTCTGCTAATAACGGAGCGCAATTTGTACCCATGGGAATTCCAATAGATTGTTGGAATACCTGGTCTCCAAAAACCACATAGATATTGTCGATCAGAAACTCAAGCATCTTCTTGATGTCAACTTCAGAGTACTTATGTGTGCAATCAGAATCTGTTTTAACAAAATAATTTTTCAAATGACCAATGACGAGGTAAGTAAACTTACGAGTTCCAGTGGTGATCAAGGCTTCCCCACCTGCAGGAGCGAATCCAAGGATTTATGAATGAATAAAAAATATGGAAATACGTACCAATTTTCTAATTTATACTTGCACTATCTAATGAAATGAATAATATACAAGTAATAGATATACAGGAAAATGCGAAATGATAATAAATGCAGCTGACAATTGTTTTTTTTTTTTTATATAGATAAAATAAAATAATTATAAAATTTAAGAGACAAAACAGAAGGAGAATGAATGATGGCAAAATATCACATGACGGGAACTGAGTTTTATGAATGAAACTTTTAAAACGTTACTTGTAAGTTGTATATGTTATATCTGTGTATTCTACCTGGCTGTGCGCTTCCTTCGCGTTTGGGGGGGGGGGGTTTTCGTAATTAACATATAACCTTAGCCATAACGTTTTAACGGTAAGGGCTGGGCTTTCGTATTTCAAATATGTAATCCTTGTGAAAACAACTTTTATTGGATACGAAGAACTTTGACCCTTTGAAATAGACCTTGGAGAACACATGTGTACATCTTAACCTTTTTTTCTGTTTCGTTTCTATGGCAACTGTGAGCGACTCATTACAATTATTTTAAAATAGAAATTACTTTGACACATTGCAAGGAATAAACATTGAAAGTTTCAAAACGATTGCTTGCGTAGTTATTGAGAAAATCGAAATTAAAGAATTTTAACTTTCCCCCGGTTTCCATGGCAATAATCGATTATTTGAAAATTTTAAATGCGAATCGCACAACTACAGATACTAATCATTAAAATAAGAAAAGTTTCATGACGAACGTTTAAGGGACCGGGGAACACTCGCGGACAAAATTGTCAAAATTCTGCTTTTTTCAGGTTTCCATGGCAACGGAGCAATTAACGAACGACCTCACTGCACAACTACAACCAGTGATCGTCCTTTGAGGAAAGTTTCAGGAAGATTGTCCCAGCCATCTCCCAGAAACAGCCTGGATAAAAAAAAAAAATGGTACAAATCAATATGTCGTCCCCCCCTTCGTTCGGGGCGACATAATAACTCCTGAATTTTTCCCATCAATAATTCCTGAATTTTCCCCTTCAATTCGAGCATTTCTGCATTGCACAGAGCTGATTTTTGTTATGAGATGATAAATCATTGTAAACTTTCTCGTTTAGCGGAATCATGAACATTTTCGGCGAGATAATGTTTTGTATACAGTGGTGATCAAAGGGTTCCCCACCTGCAGGAGCAAAACCAAGGTATTATGAATGAATAAAAAATATGGAAATGACGTACTAATTTTCTAATTTATACTTGCACTATCTAATGAAATGAATAATATACAAGTAATATTTAATATACAGAAAAAGCAAATGATAATAATTGCAGCTGACAATCGTTATTTTTTTTATATAGATAAAATAAAATAATTATAAATTAAAAAAACAAAGGAGAATGAATGATGGCAAAATATCACATGACGGGAACTGAGTTTTATGAATGAAACTTTTAAAACGTTACTTGTAATTGTATATGTTATATCTGTGTATTCTACCTGGCTGTGCGCTTCAAAAGGGGGGGGGGGGCGTCTTGAGCATTTGAGCATTTACCTTAGCCATAACGTTTGAACGGTAAGGGCTAGGGCTTTGATTTTAAATATGTAATCCTTGTGAAAAGAACTTTTATTGGATACGAAGAACTTTGACCCTTTGACCTAGACCTTGGAGAACACATGTGTACATCTTAATCTTTTTTTCTGTTTCGTTTCTATGGCAACTGTGAGCAACTCATTACAATTTCTTTAAAAATAGAAATCACTTTGACACTTTCAAAAAAAAACATTGAAAGTTTCAAAACGATTGCTTGCGTAGTTATTGAGAAAATCGAAATTAAAAATTTTAATTTCCCCCGTTTCCATGGCAATAATCGATTATTTGAAAATTTTAAATGCGAGTTGCAGAACTACAGATACTAATCATTAAAATAAGAAAAGTTTCATGACGAACGTTTAAGGGGCCAGAGAGAACACTCTCGGACAAAATTTGTCGCTTTTTACAGGTTTCCATGGCAACGGTAGACATATTGGAACTGAACACCCCACTGCACAACTACAACCAGTGATCGTCCTTTGAGGAAAGTTTCAAAGATTGTCCCAGCCATCTCCGAGAAACAGCCTGGATAAAAAAAACATGCGTACAAAATCAATATGTGTCCCCACTTTGTTCGGGGCGACATAATAAGAAACAGAGTAAAAACAATATGTTCCCCCAAATTTTGTTTGGGGGAAATAAAAAGAAACAGAGTAAAAAAAATATGTTCCCCCAAATTTTGGGGGAAAATAAAAATACCGGTATTATAATTAAGGTCTTCCGACTTTCCTTGGAAGACGTTGTTATTCGTCTGTTTTTTTTTATGTTTCCCCAAAAGAAGTTGGGGAACATATTGTTTTTTCTCTGTTTCTTATTAGTTCCCCAAACGAAGTTGGGGAACATTTTTTTTACTCTGTTTTTTTATTATTATTATTATGTCGCCCCGAACGAAGTCGGGGACGACTATTGATATTGTGCATTTTTTTTTTTCCAGGGTTTTCTCGGGAAAAAGGGCCGGACAATCTTCCTGAAACTTTTCCCTTAAGGACAAAAATGGGTTTAGTTTTAGTGAGGGGTTCAGTTCCAAATTCTACCGTTGCCATGGAAACCTGTAAAAAGCGACAAATTTTTTCCCAAAATTTTTCTCTCTGGTCCCTTTAAAAGTTCGTCTGAAACTTTTCTTATTTTAATGATTAGTATCTGTAGTTCTGCAACTGTATTTAAAATTTTCATATAATCATTATTGCCATGGAAACCAGGTGAAAGTTAAAATTCTTTAATTTCGATTTTCTAATAACTACTCAGGCAATCGTTTTGAAACTTTCAATGTTTATTCCTTGCAATGTGTCAAAATGATTTCTACTTTCAAAATAATTGTAAAGGTCGCTCACGGTTGCCATAAAACAAACAGAAAAAAAAAATTTCACATGTGTTCTCCAAGGTTAGGTCAAAAGGGGCAAAGTTCGTGTATCCAATAAAATTTTTTCACAAGGATTACATTTTGAAATACGAAAGCCCTAGTACTTACCGTTCAAACGTTATGCCTATTTACTATGTTAAACCC
>NW_026941676.1:0-13500 GCF_032062105.1 Saccostrea cuccullata
TATCCCTCTGTAAAACTTGGGTAGGCCATTTTGGCCCCATCCTAGCCCCGGGGGTCATGATTTGAACAAACTTGAATCTACACTACCTGAGGATGATTCCACATGAGTTTCATCTTTCCTGGCCTAGTGGTTCTGGAGAAGGATTTTTAAAGATATTTCCTATATATCCCTCTGTAAAACTTGGGTCGGCCATTTTGGCCCCACACTTGCCCCGGGGGTCATGATTTGAACAAACTTGAATCTACACTACCTGAGGATGATTCCACATGAGTTTCATCTTTCCTGGCACAGTGGTTCTGGAGAAGAAGATTTTTAAAGATTTTTCTTATATATTCCTATGTAAAACTTGGGTCGGCCATTTTGGCCCCACCCTTGCCCCGGGGGTCATGATTTGAACAAACTTGAATCTACACTACCTGAGGATGATTCCACATGAGTTTCATCTTTCCTGGCACAGTGGTTCTGGAGAAGAAGATTTTAAAAGATTTTTCATATTTTTTCCTTTGTAAAACTTGGGTCGGCCATTTTGGCTCCAACCTAGGCCATTTTGAATCTACACTTCCTGAGGATGATTCCACATGAGTTTCATCTTTCCTGGCACAGTGGTTCTGGAGAAGAAGATTTTTAAAGATTTTTCTTATATATTCCTATGTAAAACTTGGGTCAGCCATTTTGGCCCCATCCTTGGCCCTGGGGCTATGATTTGAACAAATTTGAATCTACACTACCTGAGGATGATGCCACATGAGTTTCATCTTTCCTGGCCCAGTGGTTCTGGAGAAGAAGATTTTTAAAGATTTTTCTTATATATTCCTATGTAAAAAACTTGCCCCGGGGGTCATGAGCCACTACCTTGGCCCCATCCTTGGCCCTGGGGATTTTTTAAAAATGATTTTTAACAAACTTGGAGAAATGCTTGGCCCTTCATTTGTATAAACTTGAATTCCCTTCACCCAAGGATACTTTGTGCCAAGTTTGGTTGAAATTGACCCAGCGGTTCTTGAGAAGAAGATGAAAATGTGAAAAGTTAACGACAACAACGACAACAACGACAAAATAACGGACAAATTGAAAAGTGAGGGCTCAGGTGAGCTAAAAACTACAATAAAAATAAAAATTGAAAGTGGGAAAACATGGAGTCTTGGAACAAACAGATTAAGGCTAAGCTGCCTAGAAGAAGTAACCGTCCCTGTTGACTTATTATCCATTGTGAGCCCTATATATTGATCAGATACCATATATATGTATGAAATAACTCGTAATTGAATTAAGCATATAAACAACAATTGGTATAAAATATTTTAGTCAAAACAACCCGATGATATGTTTAGTTTGTAAACAATATCAGTATAAAGACCTAAAAATAAAATTACAAAATGTTGAATTTTACGGAGATGTTTAAATCAATGTGATATCATCTTATTTATAAAATGCCTGCCTCAGTATAAAATTATTCGTACCAAGAGCAAACTCTTTTAAAAAAGTATTGATTTAGTTAAGAGACCAAAAAAAAACCCATATGAAAGTGATATTGGTACATTGCAGTATCCGTATGAATAAGAGAAGTTGATGGTAGAAATTTTGTTGAATAGTAAGTAATTCAAGACAGTGATAACTAGTGTTAAAAAGTTTAGAGCAATATGAGCTGCATTTTGGAAAAATCAATTTTGCTGTTAAAATATGCTATTATGATAAATCTGCATGGAATTTAAACCATTATATTAATTAGACCGATATAAAGAATTATTTGGTTTTCATAAAAAAATTCTACAAAGGAATACATTGCATAACATAAGAAATCAATATTGTACAAGACGACAATTATGTAATTTTGCTTCAATCAAAGCATATAAATAGTTCTTCCATCGGAAATATAAAGAATAGAAATTTATAAATGTTCCTCTTTTCTGTCATTTAAATATTTTATTACAATATTGCAACAAAAATGATTGATGTCAAAGTTGCAACTCATATTGCTTTAACTTAAATGAGATAACAGTAAGAGTTTAATTTTTAATTTTCATTCTTACCATGCTAGGATGCCCCACAATTCAGCCATTGATTTCGAGTATGCGTAATTTGGATCAATAAACTTCTCATATAAATAAACTGTTTCATATGCAGAGTGGTATACTGGATACGAAAGGATATCCCATTTTTTCTGAAAAGAATTGAAAGTATGAATATCGAATTCATTTGAAATGGCATGGTTAAGTATAGTAAATTTGGGGTATGGAAAAAAAAAGAAAATGTAAATTGGTAAATTTTCGTCCCCATTTTATTTTCACCTCACTCGTCCTTCTTGAAAGTGGATAAATTTAGAAGAGAGCAAATCCAAAAAAGGCAACATTTTTTACAACAACTGTGTTTAGGCAAATTTAAAACGGGTCGATAATAACATTGAATACAATACTTCACATGTACTAAGTATTCACTTGTTTTAAACAAAACACTACCAAAAATTATTTTCAGACGAATCTATAGATCGTCACCAATCATAAGTAAACTCTCACCGAATCGTAAGTAAACCACATGTCTATGCATGGTACTCCTGCTCTTTGATAAAATGTAGCCATGTCACTACCAGAGCCCAGGGAATAATAAACGCTAAAAGAAAAGAAAATATTTTATTTATTTAAAATTATTGCAGTTTCTGGTTTTAAAAAAGTAAGGAAGTTGAAAACGTGTAGCAAAAGCAACGTTAGGGAGGAATGCTACAACAAAATGTTATTTGACATCAGTTTCAATGTTTAAACCATAATTTAAAATGGTTGTCTTAAAGACCCCTTAAATAAAACTTTGGTGTTGCATTACTCCTTAAATAAGAGAAAACAAATAATATTCTAACAAACTTTATTAAAAACCTAAAATATAGACACTCTCCTAAAAATGTTATATGCTCCATTTTTCCTTCATTTGATTGATTAAAATAGACACAACACTTTGATCAGTATATTTTGGAGAGAGAAAAGTATTTTTCTTTGACAATCTTTGGCGATTTCTTTGACAATTCATACCTTGGTTCCACATCATCTGAACCGTCTCTTATTTTCCAGGCATCATACACAGTTTTATCGCGACTACTAGTGTCTGGATTAGGAACCTTGAGATAAAAATATTAATTCTAAAATACAATTTACAAATAGAAGATTTTTATGTTAAGGAAGTTCTAATGAAAAAGGCGGAGATAGCAAACAGTGATCGATGAGAAAAAAAAAAGAAACGACCAGCAATACAAATCATCGGGGCATAAAACACGGTGTCCAGTTTTTAATTTATTGTAAGGAATGGAATTGTATCAAGGAACAACGATGAAAAATGTTTTTCAGAAATTATTATCTTTGAACAATACCGTTAAATCATTGACATCAAAAGCTTTGTTAAAAAAAAATGTCCGAAATGCTGAGCATTCCTGTGATGAAATGAAAAAATGCTGAGCATTCCTGTGATGATGCATATATAATTTATAATCACTCATTCTATTTAACAAGCTAACTGTTGCTCGAAGAAAAAAATGCCGGAAATTCCTACAGAGTATATATGTTTTCTTAAACATGTGAAAGCGGCAGATAAGGGAATATTTTAAATAATATACTGACAATATAAACGTACTCGAGGCGGATCAAGGAATATTCCTAAGTGACTATATACCCACTGTTAAAACTAAACAGTAGATATATGTCTTTTAATCATATACCCGCTGCGAAGGAGAGGGAGTATACTGTTTTACACTTGTGTGTTTTTTTCCGACGTCTGTCTAGCTGTATGTCTGTCCGTAACAAAGTTTTTGGTCGCAGTACGCTGTACTCATTACAGATGCTTGAAATTTTAGCACATTCGTCACTGTGGCATGCCATATGGTAGTATTCATTTTTGTTCAAATCTGATGTCAACTTCCTGTTTAACCGTGCGTCTGTCCGTACAATACATACATGTAACAAATTTTTATCGCATTTTTCTACGCAACTTCTCATCGCAGATTCTTTAAATTTTAGCACAATCTTTGTTGAGACATGTCATATAGTGGGTTTTTTTGGATATGAATCCGATGTGAACTTCATATTTTTCCCTGCATCTGCCTGTAACTGAACTTGTGTAAATTCACATCAGAGCGGGGCATTATTGGTGAGCATTCGCTCACAGACTTCTTGATTGTTCTGCCTTTTAAAAAAAATATCAAACAAGTATTCAGTATACTTGCATGAAATTTTCCCGAATACCTTCTTTTATGTATACATGTACATGTATACATATATTTTTAGAAATCAAGATACACGATCGAGTAAGTGCAACACTTTTTCTTTTAACAATATCGGAAACGTTGACTTGATAATGAAATCATTCAAACTTAAATCCACCTCTTTTTCAACATGATATTGTCGTCCCTTTTTTCTGTTCCTTTTTATTTGTGTATGTGTAATTTTTTTTATTGCTGTGTAAGGCGGAAAAAAAATCAGGTTGTATTTTTACGTATTTGAATTCAAATCGAACAAGAAATAAGAGTACATGAGACCACACGTAACATAAGATTACATGTAAACTGGAACAAAACTGTATTCTATGAACAAAACCTCTTTTCTCATAAGTTGTATGAGTATGTATTAACTTAAAAATTCTTTTATAATTTTATACGTTCCGTCTGTCAATTTCTGCATGGGCTTTTATCAAACACTTACATAAAAAATATCATTTGTCGAATTCGATAAATTCTGAATCAAGGGAGGGTCCCATCTCACACAAGATTGAGTGACTTCCACATCACCATACCAGTGGATGGTGAGCTTATTTAGTGTCACAAGAAAGACCTAATTTGTCTGGCATCCCAAGTTTCGTCCAATAAATCGAACGATTCGGACATATTAAATTGAGAAAAAATAATATTATTTGCGAAATATATTAGAATGGATTAACAAAATTTATCATCTAATCATTTATTTTCATACCATCAAAACTTTACGCGTTATCAGAGCAGAAAACGTCAAAAAAGAAACGTGCGTTAAAGTGCGTGATTGCAGGATAAAGGTATATGCGTTAAAATGTGTGATTGCGGGGATGGGGGTTAAAGAAAAGTTGTACATATTTGGTTTTCAAATTAGAGTATTACAGGCTTCCTTATTTCTCCTGAGAAAAAAATATTTAAAGACAAAGAAGTATTACGGAGCAGAATTTCTGTTGTTTACTTACATTTACGTTGGTAAAATATATGCAAATAACGTTTTCTAGTACTCTACTTTACATGATGTAAACAATGTTTTTAATCTATTCTAAATTATATCATTTACTTTGTAGTTCTGTTTATTCTGTTTTGCATCAAAAGGAAGGACACTCTAGCTGCATTATCATGGTATCTGAACTCTTCGGTTTGTGGTGTTTAGATTTTCTTTAAATGCAGAACCACGCTGAAATACTACACGATTTTCATGTTTACTTACCATTTTAGTAGCTTCATATAGAGAATCCTGCAGAAGTGGACTGGTTCCAGCAGTCAAGACATAGTTGTAATCTACTGCGTAGTCAACATTCAGGTAAGCAACAGCTCGCTCATATAGCACTTTCATGTACTCCTACAAGCAATACAATTTTCTTTTTGTATTTATTCACCGGATTCTGATGATTTTTCACAACTGCATAAGAGTATTTAAAAGAAGCAAAACATCCAGTTTACACATCCATGTACAACTTTACTTAAGAACGTGAAGGCTTTGGGCCAGAATGTAGACGATCATTTTGAATACTAAATTGCTGATTTTGATAGAGTTCATGTTATCATAAATGGGTCATTTTCAATAAAAGTTCACTTTTTTGTCTTTTGATCAGAATAATAGGAAAAATATTCTTTAGAGTGAAATTTTTTTCCTCGTTTGTTAATATACATGGTCATACAGCTTATAAGTTATTTTGTGATCATCTCCAAGGTGTTTTATAAAAAATATTCTATGCATTTCAAGTAAAAATTAACAGTAAAACCATGTCACATTAACAGAAATTTTATATTGCGCTTAGTTAAATGATAGGGAAAATATTACCCTGTGTAGATATGTACAAATTTTGCACCTCATATTAACTGAATTCATTCACAGATTAATTTGATATGATTGTTTTACTTATGCCGACCACTAAATACTAGTTTTATGCATTTAATATTCAGGAAGTGACATGTCCTAACAGTTTATGTCATTCCTGTTACCAAAAAGAAAATGTTAAAATAAAAGTTATCTCACTTTCCTAGGAACTGTTTTCATGATCCACAATTTATCATCATTTTCTGTTGTCTCAAGTTTATGAGCGCCATGATTTGAAAGTGAATAAAGAAAGGGTTCAAAGGTCGATAAGTTTGTCTTATTGGTAGTGTATAATGAAAATATGTTCTATCTGTTACCTTCATAATATGCAAGTACTCTTTAAATTGTTTATTCTGCTAGAACAATTATATTAACTAAGTTACAAAGAAATGGTTTCAATGTCTCGATGATGCAAAAAGAGTACGTTATACTAAAAAATGAGTGATTTATATGAGAAACGTCCATCCTGTTACTGTCATTCCTGTTACCATTAACATGGTAACAGTAAGGAAAAATGGACTTCATATCTTGAGTTTTAACAATAAAAACAATTACTTTTATTTTTCTAAGTAATATACGTTTAACAACACATGTTGAAAAACTTCGTAAATCATTTTGAAATATGTTAATGCTTCAAATAGTGCCATTATAACTTAAACATACACTCTTGTAACAGAATGGACAGATATTGTAACAAGAGGGACAAATTATCCTGGTATTCATATACCTATTTAAGTTTTATCATTTGTTTTTCTTAAAACTATGAAAAATTCTTAGTTTTGTAACAGCATAGAGTATAACATTTATAAACAAAAAATGAAGTGATAAATATTTTAATAGAACTTTACAATTAAATTTCGTAACAGGATGGACATAAATATCCTTTATTGTCTCGAATTTGCCAGATTTGACAGAATCATGTTTTTATTCTACATTTCTTTCTCTTTTCTTAACCAATAAAGTTAGAAAAAGTCAATTTTTATTTAAAATGTAGATTTCATTGTCCATCCTGTTACACTGTTTTGTCCATCCTGTTACTGTTTTGTCCTTCCTGTTACCCGAGTCCTTACTGTTACCAATATATCTACCTAGATTAAATTGCTTTGGCAGAGCACCTATTTAAATAACTTTCTGTAATTGTTTATTCTAAGCACAAAAATAATGTATAAGAATGTTGTTTTCAACTATAGTATATAAACATTCCGCAATAAGGTTTTTCATGAAGAGAAACCCGTGGAGTTTGCTTCTGTTTGGTATATGGTAGTTTGACATGCTTTTAAACGCTCATATATTAGATGAATGTCAAACATCTCGGCAGTCAATGATAATTTTTTTTTCAATTTTTAACGATATACAAAAGATTATTTGATGAAAATTTTAAAATGGAGTTTTACAGCTCTTTTTATGAAAGTAACAGGAAGGACATTAAAGTTTAAATGACTTAGACAAAATGTCAATATTTTTTAAAGGAAATAGTTTTCTTTTCTGCAATGCAGTGGATTTTAGTAGTTTATTACTGTATTATTCAAATAAAGATGAAAAAATCATAGTAAAACCACTTTCATTTTTCAAAAATATGTCATTCAAAAAAATGAACTTTTTTTGAAAATGACCCAAATATAAACATACTGGGCATGTTTTAGCTGCAGACATGTAGCTCGCACTGGCCTGAAATATTGGGATATAGACGGTCTGTTGACCACAAAATTGGAGAAATAAGTTCTTCAGCTTAGTATGTTTACATTTCAATTGGAATATTGATCTTCATCAGGTACTTTCTATCCATATTCCAAAGTAAAAGTTTTGACACACCCTTAGAGTAACTAACCTCTCACTTCATTTATATCGAGGTTAGGAATGAGACATATATACACCTTTTCCCCATATATTTACCATTTGAAATACTGCAAACGTTAAGCAATAAATTATCCATGAATTTCTAACTTATCTTTCTTCAGAAATAAAGACATTTAAATAAATAAATAAAGTTCACATAATAAAGTAATGTCAGAAAGAAAATAAACCCATTGCAAACAGACGTTATGGTGTTTCATGGTAAAAATAAGTCGACTAAAATTGATCAGATTACCTATTTCTGTCATATCTTTTTTAACGCTAGTAGAAAAAATGTAAACCAAGGAAGACAACCCTGTTTATGTTCTAATGATAAACAAGTTATCGTTCTTACCTCAACCCACTCATTGGATCCTATTAAGCCATGTTCCTCCGCTCCCCAGGCACAGAACACAATGGTGCGGTCAGGTCGAGTACCTATATTCAATAATGATCCTTGATTAAGTCTCTTTATGTGGCAATATTTATTGTAATCAGACTAAAACTGTAGGAGGAGAAACATTTTTAAAGAATTTTACAGAATTTTCTATTCTTTTTTTTTTTAATAATGGCAGCATCATTTATCAAATGCAAAATTATGCACCTAGAAGCGTAGTCACTTGCGTGCAAAATGATATTGAAAGGGAGGGAGGGGTTGCATTTTCAAAAGATATCAAAGAAATTTCTAATTTTAGTTACAAAGACACTGTTCATCGAAATCAAAAACTGATAATCAGAATTATGTATCTTAGTGTACGCTACTTGTGTGCCAAGTTACATTGAAATCAGACCAAATCTGTTGGAGGAGTAGCATTTTTTAATATTTCTATTTTTTATTAGACAAAATTTATCAAAATATAAAACCAATATACATAATTATGTATCTTAGTGTAGTTCACCTTTGTATTGAAATCGGACTAATGCTGTAGGAGGAGTAGCATTTTGAATGTACAGGTATTTCACAAAATTTATATATTTTAGTAGCCATTGAAACAAAACCAAAACTGTAGTAGGAGTAGCTTTTTGAAAAATTGTTTACAGACAGACAGACGGACGGTCGACAGACACACTACTACCGCACAAGCACTTCTGGTCTCTGGCCAATAGAGCTAAATATGTTTGAGTATCTTGGATTTTTATTTTCAAGCACTCGCAGCAAAATATAAAAAGATGTTATATGACATTGTATTTAATTGTACAAAGTTACCCTACCAGATTTTAGCATCTCTCCGAATACCCGTATAAGTTCCGTCATAACGGCAGTCCCTGAGAGTGGATCAATGGCACCAAACACCCACGCATCGTGATGGTTACCGAGTAAAATATATCTGTCTGTATAAATAATTAAAACAATTTAGTAAATGTTAAACATTTTATATAAATTTCAACATTATTGAGTGGAAAACATGTGAAATGCTGGGGTAACTTATCAATGTCAAAAATTGAAAGAAAATAAAAGTAAAAATATATCTTTCAAGAATATGATACAGACGTAGGTATTAAAACAAAATGAGGGTATTAATTTAACACAATTTCCTATTTTTTCTGGGGAATTTATTGCGAAATTCAAATATATTTTATAGAATAATAAGTTATTTTTTAAATTAAATTGCATAGCAATTCTGTAAAAATCATAAGTTATTACTTAATTTTAATTAAAAAATGCGTGACCTGGTTCTTTTGCGCCTTTGATGTAGCCAATAACATTTTCAACTATTCTTCTCTCTTCAAAGTTATTGACCTCTACACGAATTCTCCTACAATACAAGTATTTATCATAGAAAAGCAGTGGGACTCACATAGAATACTTAATTGATGTACTGATCTTTATCTCATAATTTGTGCGAGAGGATGACCAAAAAAGATTTTTAAAAGATCATAAAATAATATCTCTTATTTTATTTTATTTTCACCGACAAATATTTTTCTTTGAAATATTGAATACCAGATGAAATAAAAGTACCGAAATCTTCAATGTTTAAAAGAATTTTACCAAGGGAATAATATACTTTTACTATAAGTATATTAACTTATAATTCGTGTGATTCCAACACTTTGCAATTTTCAATTTGCTGGTGTTCTGAACATTAGGGCTAC
This sequence comes from Saccostrea cuccullata, assembly GCF_032062105.1. Taxonomy (NCBI): domain Eukaryota; kingdom Metazoa; phylum Mollusca; class Bivalvia; order Ostreida; family Ostreidae; genus Saccostrea; species Saccostrea cuccullata. The sequence goes on from NW_026941676.1 coordinate 9,993, forward strand.
AGAATCCAAAGTATAAGAAAAAAACTTCATGAAGCTCGTTCCACCGAGTTTAGAACTTACAGACTAGAATTTCTGAATCCTGGTCCTAATCTATACGTTATAGGAAGGGCTCCTCTCCAATCAGGCGGGACCTCTTCCCCGGCCATTTCTCTATAAATAAAATAAACTTCACGTAAGGAAATTAATAATAGACTATTTAACTTGTGAAAGATTGTGCAATCATTTACAAGTACCGTAACAATTCTCGAAAGAAAAAAAAAACCCGAAGAATTGCTTTCTTGCTTCGACAACTCGACACTTTAGTGTGAGGGTGACTCTTTATTGACATGAAATGCAAAAATGCACCCCAAAAAATACATACAATACATAAGAAATAAGGTATCATTTTATGAGTTTTATTGGGATGTAAAACGGGTCGGTCACGTGATCAAATCCCATAAAGCCCGAAGGGCTTTATTGAAGATTTGATCATTTGCCAACCCGTATTACATCCCAATAAAACTCAAAAAATGATATCTTATTACTTATATTTGCATATCCACTGTTTTCTCTCACTATGAACGTGCAGTCATCAATTGCATTCATAGGACTATAGACGCAATTGCTTCGACTATGAATGCAATTGGCTATTCACACTCGTGTAGCACAAGCTCTACTACACTTTCATAGTGTGTTCAGAAGCATTTATATGAAATGTTTTGCAAAAGGAATAAATATAAGTTTTTAATAATATTCTTTGGAAATAAAGAAATTCAGAATAATTTAAAATTGCTGATTTAATCTTTAAAAATTTTATTTTGGTCAATGTTTTTAATTGTATAATAAACCTTTTTAAAAATTGAAGAGAACTGTCATATTTTATTTTTTCTTATCATATTTTCGCATATTTCCACAAATAAGTCTTCATATTTCCACAAATAAGTCTTCACACTTGGACGTTTTAACATTTAAAAAAAACAACATTTCTTTAATAGTATATCTATTTCAAGAAGGATTTCCGCTCTAAAAATAAATATAAGCACTAAAAAAAATCATATAAAGCATTCTGGAGATATAATCTGTATTAAAGCTTTGCCTTTTTTCATCATAGTGTTAAATCATTGATTTTTGTCATAGGGTTTCAATAACGCTGATCAATGACGTCACAACTGCATGAAAACAAAAATTAAGAGAATGTGACGACGGCGCAGCTTGTATCCAGATAACTGTGTTTAAAAGGCAAATACTTTATAAATTGTTTGTGATTTATAAGAAAAAAGGTACAATGATCAGGTATACTGATTTTATAGATGTGAGTTTTTATTTACTGAAGACAACAAGCCGCAACCTTATGTTAGCCAGGATTTCCTCTGATATTCTTGACAACATCAAAGAATGCAAATATAAGTAATAAACAACTATTATTCATTGAACATGACATTATAAATAGCAATAACTCTGCTGGCATATTTTCCGTGATGCGCTAGCGCGCATCATGGAATATGCCAGCAGGGCAATTGCTATTCATAACGCCATGTTTACTGAATAATGTTGTTTATTTCTTAAATATTTTAGAAATTCAAGGAAATTACTATACACTAAATTTTTATTGTAAGGTCAATATCTTTAAACTGATTTGTCTTCTTTCCAATTTGGCGTATCATGCCATACAGTGGTCGACAGGGTCTATTGCACCTGATCCATTCTGTATTAAAAAGTCCGCGTTGGTTCTACTCGCAATTTATATAATCTACAAACGTTCTTGAGCATTATCACATCTTATAGATTAAAATATTCGAAACACAACCACAAGAGTTTTAATGTACGTTGAAACGGGAAACAAAACATTGTCAACTTTTATCTTGACCTTCGTTTAAGTGTCTAAAGTAGATTGTATCGGCATGAACAAGAGACGGCGGTCAACAAGCAAAAAACGGAATACTTGAACTCTAGTAATAGTCCACCGTGTACCTACTGAATGTCCCCATAAAGCACGATAAAGTTATTGAAGATGATTCAATCTGAATTCACTTGAGATGAAACAGATAAATTCGAAGATGAAAAGGAAAAGGATAAAATCCAAAGAGCCGTTTGTTATGCAAGGATAGTACACAAACAATAGCAGACTGTTAAAGTTTGCCGAATACGCATGCTAGAGTATGAAACTAGATAAAGCATGTCAGAAGAGAGTCAAATAATATAATAAAAGTGGAGATATCTGAGATATGGAAAACAAATAGTTGGTAATGGACGAAAAAAGTATGAGAAAGAAGCAATCAGAGGGACAAAGTATGTAGAGAATTCGAAGTACACACAGAAGCAACCAGAGGGATGGAGTATATTGAGAATTCTAAGAATACACGGACTTCTCCTCTTCCTTATATTTTAAGAAATTCTATAGACATCAGAGATCTCTTTTTCATTACATCAAGTTTGTATTGAATTCCGGAGACTGATATTACACAGCTGGTTGATGCCAAATGAGGTATACACATACTAGTATTCTTTTATTTCACGGATATTTGCTTTTGCCAAGCCTTTTCCTCATAAACATCCTTTTAATTGTATAAAGATTGCCGTATATTCAATATTTCACAAACTCTTTTTGTTTTTTCAATTAGATAAAGCAGTGAGACTAGTGTGATTACATGTCATCAGTTCGGGGTATTTTTAAAATAGTAATCAACAATGATTGATAAGAATAAATAGTGAATGAACACATAAAATTTGTTTAGACCCCTATCCACACTGCCAAATCCTGTTCTGGGAATAACTATAAAAGTTTAATGGAACGTACCTCAATATTGGAAGGGCATCTCCATAACTTATAGGTTGAGCTGGAATTCTAAAGTTTTCAATATCTGACTATTCCACTCTGTAAGCGTAGTTTATTCAAAAATAAATAATTTTTCAGAAGCATCAAATAACCTTAAAACTTATCAAATGCTGAAAAAAATATCTTAATTTCTAATAAAAGTAATCTGAGGATACATGTTTTTACATTAAGTATAGCGAAGTAAATATTTTGACTTATCACTGATATTTCTCTAAAAGAGGGAAAATGTTATAATATAAGTAATGTTTTGAGAGGGGAAATTATATTTTTCAGGTGGTAAATATAAATATCTTTACTTGGCAACTTAAAATAAGTATAGTTTTATTACGTTTGAAGACACCCTTTTTAAGTCTGGTTCTCTTTCAGAGATAGGGTGGCTGAATAAACTTGTTCAACATTTGACTTTTTTCAAATCGAGAATAAAAGAAATATAAGAAAAATGTTCATGAATCTTCTGCGAGAGATTTGGGGATTATTCTGGTTTTCAATCCTGACGAAAAATTCAAAATATGAATTGTTATTCAGCCCTCCTTACTCCCAAATTATGCACAGTAAATGAAAGTCATACGTTTACTTATATATGCGTTAAGATGGTGCTTAGAATTTCTGCCCCAATTTAAATAATACAAAAAAAAGAAATTATTTATTTTCTTTTTCAATTTAATTAACATGTAGTTCTAAATTTTCTTTAAT
>NW_026941677.1:0-13490 GCF_032062105.1 Saccostrea cuccullata
GCATGCATATAAGGCCTCCTTAGCTCCTGACCTATCGACTTGCCTAATTTACATTCCGGAAGAATTATCAAGAAATGATCTCTCCTAACTTTCAAAAAGTTATCACAGAGAAAAAAAAAATTAGAAATGGAAATATTTATCAATAAACAATGCATGTAGTTAATTTCATTCAAATAACGACTCGATATATGCTAGTAAACTTGAAATTAATGAAACTACAGAGTCTGCCACATCCGTTTCATATTTGGGTCTTTGATTATATACGATAAGAGTCAATAAACAAGATTGTATAACAAATGGGATGACTTCAGCATTTCCATAGCCAACTTTCCGTATTCAAGAAATAATATTCCACTTTCACCTCTTATGGTGTTTAATTCTCCAACTTTTTTTGCTACGGAAGAGCTTGATCTGAGTATGCTCAATTTAAAGCAAGACATGCTACTCAATGATAAGGTGATTTTATAAGGTTTTTAGCAACTTAAAGTAAGCAATTCGAAAATTCAGTGCTCGCCATGACCTTGATAGCAAATATAACCTATCATTTCGTCGTATTTTGGCGCACTTGTTCCACACTAAATGTCAGGCCTTTGTTTTCATTCTAAATACACAATATAACCTTGATCAATTCATAGGGTTCAGATCGATTATGACCGGTCAACAGGGGATGCTTACTCCTCCTAGGCACCTGATTCCACTACTGGAATTTCCAGGGAGTCTGTGTTTTATACCCTCTTCACAGATTTGTTTTGTTTATATATATATATTTTTTATATAGATATATCGCTGTACGTTATTTTCACCCTTAACGCTCTATATGAGTGAAACATTTTCGAATTGGACGTGGAACAATTTACGACCAATCAATCATTCATTACAAATCCTGCATTTGATTTATCTTCTTTAAAGGCAGCCTCTCCCTTCGGTGCTCACTAGACGTTGTGCGCAATCAAATCCGAAATACGTAACAGGCAGAAGCAGAGCAAATAATTTTATTTCTAACCACATCTTAAGAACAATTAAAAGAGTAAATATTTTCCTTTACCTATCCTTTGAAAAGATTTTATGTACTGTACGCTTATTTTGCCCACATGAGCTGTGTTCTCAAATGAACTTTTCTAATCATAATTCGTCTGGCGACAAGCTTAGCTGTCTGTAACTTTTCATATTTTGACTTCGTGTTCACTTCTCAGGAATCACTGGGACATATTCAACCAACTTGCCACAAAGAATCCTTAATTAAGTTAATGGTAATTAAGTTTCAAGCTTACTTTCAAGGGGAGATATTAAATATTTAAAAAAAAATTGGTGTTATCTTTTAAAAAATTCTTTTCAAGAACGACTTGGCCAGAAAAGGTTGAACTTATGTGAAAGCTTTGTTAAATACGTAACATATGACTCCCATGAGTAGGACGGGGCCAGAAAAAAGGGGTAAAATTTTTGCATAATAATAAATTCTGTTTATTTGATCATGAGGTCAAAAACAATCATGTAACCAAAATTCACACAATCGACATAAAAGTGTTAATTATGCAAGAGAAAAAATAATCCTACACAAGGAAACTTAATGAATTTTTCGCCCAAACTTATTAAATTGCTTATTCTAACCTTATCGGAAAGTCAGTCAAATTGTCAGGTATATCCATCTTTGTTGAAATAACTTGGATATCGCGAATGTCGTCTCCAGTTACAATATAAAAAGGGAAAGCGGAGACATATAATTCTCTCTATTAACTTCACTTTCATAGAAATTTATTGTAGGAATAAAATTTTTAATTCATTTTGAATGGATATTAAGGTTTTATTAACATTTTATGTAAATATACCGGGAAATGTTAACATAAGTTTGGGTGTTGCTGTAAAGGTGACGACCACTGTTATTATTAATTATTTTCGACAAAATTTTCTATCTATAACACGAACACGAAAGCACTTACACTGAATGAAATCAATGTATGCAAGATGTTGCTGTGCAATTTATCAGAATACTCTAAGTCCTTGTAATGCTTAAAATTTTGATTTTACCGTGTGGCAGTGAATACAAAATTACTAAATGTTCCCAAAACGAATAGCAGTATAATAAAGTAAGGCACGGTGACCTACTTTTTGTTGACACAAGAAGGCTTCAGGATACGAAAACTGACGAAATTCGAAGAGCCCATGCGTCAGTACCCAAGATACATGTATGCAACTGGACTCGCGGTAATACCGGTATCCAAGAAGGTGACTGTGGCCTACTGTCGGTTTAAATATTCTGAGGTCCGAGGGAATTAGATCCCGTACAGGTGCAGATCCCGGATTTTTTTTCCAGAGAGAGTCAACTCCTGTTCACTGGAAGGACAGTATAGACAAAGACATTGAAGAGATGACCAAGTCAGATGTCACAGAAAAATCAACAAGTCCTTGAGCTGCAGGAGTAGTCCTGGTCAGGAAGAAAAATGGGAGCCTACGATTTTATAGAAAATTCAACGACGCTACTATCAAGGACGCCTATCCTCTTCCGAGGATAGATAAGTCCTTGGATCATCTTTCAGGATCCTGTCGGTTTTCAACCCTTGATCTCATCTCGTTGATAGACCAAAGACTGCGTTTATTACAAAGAAAGGTTTATATCAGTTCAAGGTAATGCCGTTAGGACTTTGCAACGCTCCGGTGACCTTTGAACAGCTCATGGAGACAGTCCTGTGTGGTCTCCAATGGGATATATGTCTTATATACATTTATCTCGATGTCATTATTGTGTTTAGCAAAACCTTTGAGGAAGTGACAGAGAGTCTGCAAAAGGTCTTCGATAGATTACATTCACCTGGGCTCAAATTGAAAGCCAAGAAGTGTACTCTTTTTGGAGAGCAAGTTGAATACCTAAGGCATATTATCTCCAAGGCCGGAGTAGCAATATATCCTAAAGGGGTAGAAGCTATCAAACACTGAGCATGACCGACATCTGTTAAGAAGTAAGATCATTCATTGGGTTATGCAGCTACTGTCGGTGGTTTGTGAGATTTCGGAAAGATTGCTAAACCTTTACACAAGCTAACAAACAAAGATGCCAAATTTAAGTGGACTGAGGAGTGTCAGTGTGCATTTGATCAGTTGAAAGTTTCTTAGACAATGACGTTGCGCACGGTGTTGGTACTATAATATCTAACTCTTTATGTCGCAAAGAAATTGGCGGTTTCGCGATGTCACATTCACTTTAAAATAGAAATAAAATCATTTATTTTATCTAAAGTAATGAATAATTCTTAAAATGTTCTTTTAAATAATTTTAAATTATTTTTACTATGATGAGGCGTTACTCGGTATTGGTCATTTACGGCGAAATTCCCGTGTCTAACGTTACATCAATTATTGTTCGCGCAACTAAAAGGTATGAAAAAATGCACTTACAAGTCTCTGAATTAAATGAAACTTAGGGGGTACAATAAAATATATGCATTCTTTAAGATATTATTGAGTTTTTAACATCAGTTTATCAACGTCATGAATTTAGCCTGGATCTACAGTGCTTAAATAAAATGTCTTACAGAAAAAAATCGTTTCCTTACACTGACATTAGCCGAAATGGAGATGAGTAGCAGACATAAACCCCAGACAAATATTAATTTTGATGAATAATCTTTTAGTACATATATTTCTTAGATTAATTGAATTGATACATTTTATATTACTTTTCCAATGTAAATATTAGGAAGGCTTTCTTAAGTGTAGCCATTTTGTTATACACGCACGAGTCACTGTATTGTTACTTAATATGTCTCAATAACATATCAAACACATATAAATTAATGTAAGATGTAAAGCAATCAAGTATGAAGCTTGAAAGAACATTTACTGCTGCATTTACTAATTACACAATCTTTACAGTAATGGTCTACATGAAATAAATGCAAGCATCAATAAAAGTGTAGCCATTTTGTCACAGGTACGAAAAACGTCATTTTACGCAATGCGTACATATGACGTCGGGAGCGTCAAATTATTATCACTTTGGCTTTTTTCATGCAGGTCCGTAGTACCAACTCACAGGTACTTGTGGACATGCAGGAACCACCCCCACCCCACCCCCGATATTCAACCCCGGAGCTTGTTGGAGATTTTTTCACAAATTATATTTATTACACTTAATCATCATGTGTACATGTACCAAAGGAAAAAAATATAAAAACCCCAAAATGATATCGTTCCACAAAAATACCCTACTAAAAGAAGTATGCATTATAAGAGCCCCCCCCCCCCCCCCCCCCCTCCCTTCTTTCACCAAAAATACTAAAAAGATTTACGAATTTTCGTGATAAACCAGATTTTCATTAATGGTAAAACGTCCCCATCCCTCCTTTTTTTCATTCCCTCAATATACTAAATTGATACTTTTTTTTAAAATTCAAAATGACACCAGTTCCATTGAAACGTAGGAAGTAAAAAAAAAATTAACTCTCATTTTTTTCTCTATACACCCAAAGCGCATGCGGACGCCATATAGAAATAAAAGACTTGTAATGACCTAACTGAAAAAAATATTGAACAGGCACGTAGCATCGTTTTTGAAAGTGGGGGGGGGGGGGGCAACCAGAGAAATTTTTTTTTACCTACCTGAAAATGTTGACAAGCAAAAAAAAAAAAACAATAAAAACAAAAAAAAAAACAAAAAAACAAACCGAAAAGTTGCCCAAACTCGAAAATCCTATTTCGTGGTGGTGGTGGTGGTGGTGGGGGGGGGGGGGGGGGTAGTGGCCAACTTTTTCAGAGCCAGGTTACTTTCACTTCCAATTTTTTCCTTACAATTCCTTATTTTCACTATACTATGGTTAAAAGTGAGGGGGCCTACCATCCCTTCAATGAACATTTACTATAGTAAAAGTAATGTTGGAGAAAAAAGTGGGGGGGGGGCAGCCCCCCCCCCCTGGTCCCCCCCCCCCTGATACTACGTCCCTGTTGAAGGAGGCTGATAGGGAATAATACTTATATATTTTCTCTTTATAAGACAGACAAGTGAGAAAAATAGAAAGAGGAATATTTACTGAGTGCCTTTGGCATTTCAGTAATTAAAATTTTATTATTAAGATTTATATATAAACATGCATCTAAATATTTCAAAAAAGAAGGTTCAAGCATTGAACATTGCAATGTATGTGTCCTTTTATTATTTTTTTTTTTATATATATACTTTTGAAAAGTAAAATTCATTGAAAGATCTAAAATATGCACGTATAAGGTTCAAAGCGTTATAACAACGTTATGACTTTTTAACGTTATTTTGACGTAACGTCAATGTGTATCAACACCGTGCGCAACGTCATTGCACCTATACTTGCTTTCCCTGACTTCGGTAAACCTCTCATTCTTGACACAGATGCGAGCGACATTGCCATAGAAGCTGTTTTATCACAGAGGCAGAACGGATCAGAGAGTCATAACGTATACTATTCGAACTCTCAGCAAGGCAGAGCGAAAATACTGTTTCACCAAGAAAGAGCTATTAGCTGTCGTCTCTTTCGTAAAATATTTTCGACACTATCTGTAAGGACGGAGATTTGTGGTTCGTACCGACCATGACTAAATTTCAAACAACCAGAAAGCCAACTAGCGCGTTGGATCGAGATTTTGGGCATGTATGAGATGACTGTTGAATATCGTCCAGGCTCTCAACACAGCAATGCTGATGCCCTCAGTCGTAGTCCCTGTGGCAAATGCAAATATGATCCAAATTGGGAGGCTAAAATAGAAACTGAGCCCAATAAAGTCCTTGGTATTTGCAGTGGATGCGTAGATGGTGCAAGTAATGACAATGAAGAATTTTCTCTTGCTGATCGGCAGAGTAAGGACAAGGAGATTAGTCTTGTGAAATATTGGCACATGAGCAACGACAAACCAACCCAAACTGATCTTAGGTATAGTGGAGTCATGTCAAAGTCTCTTTGGGCTTAAAGAAATATGCTGGAGATAAAAGGGAACTTTCTTTATAGGTAGTGGAAAGATGACAAAGGCAAGCAATCACTCCATTTTAGGACAGACGCAAAGTTCTTGAATACTGTCATAATCACAAAAGGCAGTACACTTAGGAGTTAAAAAGACACTAAGTAAAGTTAGACAAAGATTTAATCGACCAGGTTTGCAAAGAGACGTGAGGCATTATGTAAAAGGATGTGAAATATGCACCAAATCTAAAGGTCGAAAACGAAAAGAGCTCCGATGAAAACAGTGGGAGCTGGTATGCCAGTGGAAAAGATTGGTATTGATATTGTGGAAGAATTGTCTCGAAAGGAGGAAGGGAATCAGTACCTAGTTGTAATCTGACTTTTTCACAAAGTGTGTGGAGGCATTTGCAACGCCAAATTTGGAAACGATCACTTTTGCCAAACTGTTGGTTGAACAGGTGATATCACGATTTGGAGTGCCGAGGTCTATGCATTCAGATCAAGGCAAACAGTTTGAAGGGAAAATTTGAAATGTTTAAAATAAAACGCATACGAGTCCTTATCACCCAGAATGTGATTGACTCGTTGAAAGGTTTAATAAAATCTTACAATGTTGAGGACTCTTGTGGATGAAAATCAGTCAAACTGGGATGATCAGTTACCTTATGTGTTGATGGCTTATAGGTCGGTGGAAAATGAGACCACTGGGTATAGCCCCAATTACTTAGTGTTGGGGAAAGAGGTTGGTACACCTCTTGATATTCTTTTTGAGATGCCATCTAATTTGAAGGCAATCCCTGTTCAGAAGTGGTTTTGTGAGCTTAAAGAAAAATGGAGTTAGCACATTCTTTCGTGAGAAACAATTTAATAGGCTCCATGCTTAGACAAAAGAGTCCACATGATACAAAGTTAAGTTGGCAGACATTTGGAAAAGGAAATAAGTTTACGTGTATTTTCCACGATATGCTGTTGGGAAATCTCCTAAGCTTACACAGTTTTGGCGAGGTCTATTCATTGTATAGGGAAGATTTTATGATGTCACATACAAAGTTAATTGTGGTGCAAATGGAAAATCTCAAGTCATTGTCAACAGTATGAGGCCAAAGAAGCCACAAATGTTGAGGGAAGAAGAAGTAACTCCTTCTGATACTCAAGAAATAGGCACTGATGATATTCAGGAGGAGGAAACTTTGTCGTTAGAGAGCAATAGTAGCATTGAATCCGAAAATCGCAGACGAAGACCAAAATATCTCTCCGATTATGTTGTTGATATACGGTGATAGAGAACGTTGAAGCTTTACCACTAGTAAGAAAGGAAATCTTGCTAGCCACAAGAAGAGACATATTGAGCAGGAGGTTCAGGTAAATGATATTCAACAAATCACATCTTCACGTTACAAGAATCAATAAAGTGACAGGGAAACAGTAAGTGAGAAGTCAACTTCAGAAGTTAATATTGGTACCTCACAGGAAGCTGATGAAGGAAAAGCAATGTCTGATGAAGAGTGGATAGCTGCAGACCCAGGGGATTTGCGGAGCATTTTAAGCGATGTTTCTGAAAAGGAGAAGGAAGAGGAGCCAAATTCAAGACACAATGATGAAGATGCAAACATTGGAAGAATCTTTCGAAAACCTATCACTCCATTGCCGAAATTTGCTACTAAGCGCAGGGATCCTCTTTTGGCATCCTCTTGACTCCCAGCACGTCCTTAGATAAAAAAAAAACCAGGTGACTAAGGCTGGTACGCAGACAGAAAGGAAGGTTCCCAGAGTAGAGTGGACCATTACCAAGTGGAAGGAAGATGAAAAAGACAAGGAGCACATCGTAATGGTTAAAGAAGATTAAGGAGGTTGAGAGCCGTAAGACTGCAAGAAGAGCTGAAGTTTACTTTGTCAATTTACTCTAGTTTATGCGTATATATGTATTTTATATCGATGAATGTATCTACACTTAATTATTCATTACTTTGAAACGATTGTGGCAACGCACTTTGAAAAAATTACGCACTTTGAAAAATTTTTTCAAAGTGCGTTAAAATTGGGACAAAATCAACGCACTTTGAAAAAAATTTTCAAAGTGCGTTAAATTTGGGACCAACTCAACGCACTTTGAAAAAATTTTTCAAAGTGCGTTAAGAGTCTACATCAATATATTTTACCATGGAGACACTTAACGCACTTTGAAAAAAAATCATGTTTTAGTCATGGAAAGATTTTATCTGTTATTTATCTTTCAAAAAACTAAGCCTAACTCTAACCTCAAAAATGAATTGATTTACTCCCGTCGAAAAGAGGAGAAGACGGGTATAAGATCCCTAAGTCCAAATCTTTATCTTTCCAATACATAGGTGTCGGTAACAAAGGGAGGAGGGGGGCAATAAACCTAAAAAGGGTAAGCTGCATTTTCAATGCTTATACGATGTATATATCTTTCCAAAATAAGTGGGGGGCTTAAGAGCCGAGCTGTAAGAGCCGATCGCTTATGAGCCAGCATCACTTTGATAAACTTTGATTGATTGTACATAATTGAATAAAGACTTGTAAGTAGTATAAACATTTATCTGTATTTATTGCTTAATCACATATTTGTATATTTTGAACCTGCCGGGTCCACAGAAAGTTAACTGAGGGGATTTGGCCGCCTCTGCTATTTGTAAATATATATTATTAGGTTTCACGATACAAAAACTTGGAATGGCCAAACCTTATATGATTCTTCGTTATACAGATGTTGATAATTTCACGATTTAAGAATACAGGAATGAAATGAAACATTAAGGATGGATTCTTTCTTATTTCTTATAATGGAAGAATAGTAATTTTCTAAATACTCTTTATTCAGACTGTGTATTTAAAGTAATATACGCTATAACGTGCGCCATTTTAAAATACGGCTGGAAATTTATATATTTTGTTTACCAATAAAAGTTAAGAAAATGCTGTAAATTACACCATTTAAATAAAATTCGTTATAAAGTTATCAAATTATAATTATTTATTATCCTGCAAGGAGAATAATGTCTATTTTTAAGTAAATCCACCACGTGACGCCGTCGCTACTTTTAGATTGATAAACAAACACGTACGGCGTCAAGAAAACGAGGTAAGCCCTTTGAGATACAACTCACTTTTGACATGGATGGCGTGTTACTATTAATATAACTTATCTTTAAATGTAATCATTATCAACCATCTATACTCTGTTATGACGCATATTAACCTTTTATTAATAATCGTTGTCAAAATGCAACGTGCCTCGTTGTCTATAATTTCCCTTGGATATACGTGTCTATATTTAGACCTACTGTTTACGCACTTCCTTTATCAATATTCATGAAAAGACTGAATTCTTGATTGCAGATATTGCTTTATTGTTCTGTTATTACAACGAGTTTTATAGTTAAATTTTGTGGAAATATTATTTTTTCATTACACTTTATGTGTTTCAAATCATTTAATCATTTTATTTCACATACAAATCGGCATCCATACGGCGTATATTACTTTAACATCTAAAAACTTTGGTGTCATCGGCCTTAAATATAGAATATCTTTCACCATTAATTTCAAGTTAACTATTTTTGATTACTGATCATGAGCTGGTGAAAAAACTACATGAAATCCTTTATATTTTGTCCGAATTTCCTCGATTTTTTCCCTCAAATTTCTCAGTTTTCATGGAGTTACATTAAATTTCATTCCAGTTTTTACAATTAATCATATACATGCAAATGGTTGATTATCCCCTGCTTTCGCGGGGACATAAAGTCTCATTCGTTAGTCAGTCCGTCGGTCTGTCACATAAAAACTGTAAATTTGATCATAAGTTTTAAATGAGATGAGTAGGGGCTTTCATATTTCACATGTACATTACCTCTGGCAAGACCTTTCCAAAAATATAATTTATTTACCCCGTGACCTTTGACCTTAAAGATTGAACTGGTTTTCAAAAATTTTAGTATTACCTGTGCTTTTAATTGGTCAAAACTTTTGAATGAGAAAAGATAGAGCATTGATATTATAAATGTATATTACCTGTGAAAAGGCCATTCTAAATTTACTATGGTTTTTGACCCTGTGACCTTGTGGATTGACCTTCTTTTCAAAAATCTTATTTTTCTTTATAACTTTCGAGAAGAGATAGGGCTTTCAACATCATATCAACATTAAAGACTAGAAATGATATCTAAGCATTATCCATATTATGAGATAAACATGAAAATAGAATAAATATCAGAGGGACTAGTTCATTCCTATATTAAGTTATTGCAGCCCGGAGGACCGAGCTGCCTCTGTACATATAAGTTTAAGTGTTGGTATATGGGGATTGAGGTGGGAGAAGTTATTCAGAGTTAAAGGTTTTCAAAACATTAAAAAGATTGGTAATCAGAATGTTCATTTCCTTTATAAATTACGATACATAATATATTTACGTCCACAAAGTGAATTTGTATAAATATATACCTATATGTTTTGATTTTTAATATATAAATTTGGTTCTCATTTACTATTGAAAAAAAGACAGGCCCCTTTTTATTAGAACATCGAATTTTACTAATCGCATAAAAACGTACTCTACATAGTTCGTGTTTTATATTCTTAAATACATTTTTAAAAATAGGTGATGCATTAGTCTAGTTTCAATTTATATTTTATGCAGCCAACATTTACTTCAGGAATTGATAAAGTTTAAAAAGGGTATCGTTTTTGTTCGATTTTCATCCGACTATAAGTTTTCAAAATATTCTTTACTATCATCTCCATCATTTAGACGCATGCCTTTTTCACACATATCGAAGCGGTTTGATGATCAAGACTCATTTCCATTGTTTACTTTATTTATTTCCCGAGCGACAATTGATGGTTACATCAATGTTTTCTTGTACATATATATGTAGGTATTTTTTTATGGTATAATGTTTCTCCTTTGTTGAGTTTGTTGTTTTGAACTCGATCAATACCTACACACAGTACGAGTATGCATACATATATTTTTTTTATTTGAATAGGAATAGACTTATGGAAACCAATACCTTATTCAATAGTTAAAAGTTTTTCCTTCGGTACAATTATAAACACTTGCATAATGTATGGAGACTCATTGACGACATAAAATGCTAATAAGAATCAATTCATAACATGTGGGATGCTTTAATAAGATTGCTATTAAATGTTTATTTTTTATATCAGAGGGTTATGCATGTTAAGGTCTCATATGTATAAAAATATTCAATTTTTCGTTTTTTAAGATACAATCGAAAACACTAGTATGTAGCAAAACACTAAAACCGATCAACAAGTCTGAGTATTTTAACGACAGAAACGCACAAGCATGATTGTTAAATGTGTGAATGGCAATATGGTCGTAAGTACAGAAAAATTATATCTGCGCAACTAAACATATATAAAAGTACATAATAGGGGAAAAGGTGAAGGAACTATTTTCCCCTCCACTTATGGCATGTTCCTGATTTTATATATATATTTAGTGCGCTCTTGAAGAGTGCACGTAGGAGGATACCATATTCATGTCCACAATAATCCCTCATACACTAACGTTATACGTTATCTGGAAGGTGAGGATCTTAAAGACCTTTATGGATTATTTTAAAATGCATGTACATAATTATATAAAGAATAGGTGTATACGTTATCGTATAAAGAACGGTCTCCACGTCCCTCGATATGATTCGAAATCAAAACGATAGGATTAAAGCCTTTCTTCATGCATGACACTTAAGGTATTTAATGTATAACGAGCAAATTTTGGTACACAATTTTACTTTTCATTTTTATAATAAGCATATAACAGTACAATATTATTGAAAATTTCATGAACATCTACCACATAGTTTACTAAATATCTGAAAAAGTTTACAGATACCATTTTCTGTGTTTCAGCACTAAAGACCCTATCAAAACCTTGGGTAATAAAATATTTCAGATTAATAATTGTCTTTTTAACAGAATATTTTTAAAAATATGTATAGTAGAAAGAAAATGATATAAAAACAAATCAAATAATAAAGGTCTTCACTCAAACCACATTCACAGCTTCCGAGAATGTCTCGTCAAAATGCAGACCAATGCACAGAGGCCAAAAATAAAAAAAAACTATTTGAGATGCATCCATATTTAGAAGGGCATAAATTTTAAGATATATATAGGCAACATATAAACATAAGAAATTTTTTTCACCGTTTCTTATTTTTTCTTTATGACTTATAAATAACAACCTCTACCACAAAAATGTCAACTCTGTGAAGTGTTCGTCTGATGTACAAAGACATGCATAATCAACACAAAAGTTCAATATTTACATTTTAAATGATACAAGTGGGTATATTATGAATAAATATTTCAGGATAATGGAAAAAAATAAATTAAAATAATTGTTTTTACTTTTGTCTGTAACAAATATTCGGTGCAGTTTTCTCAGCAACTACTCATTGCAAATGCATGAAATTCTAGCACATTCTTTGTTTTTGCATGCCGTATGGCAAGATTAATTTTTTTATAAATCTGATTTCAACTTCCAGTTTATCCATGCGTCTGTCCATATCAAATTTTTGTCACAGTTTTCTGAGCAACTACTCATGGCAGATGCTTGAAATTTATTACATTCTTTGTTTAGGCATGTATTATGGTAGGATTCATTTTTGAAAGAATAAAAATATGTCAAATTCCTGTTAATAGTAACTTTTTGTTATGAAAGTGTTTATTCACATCAGAGCAGGGGTATTACTAGTGAGCATTGGCTCACAAACTTCTTGTTCACCGTTTTTAGAGGAGACATATCCATAGATAGGTATTAAAATAGTACTTGGTGTTTAAAAAACACATCCCGACTTTTGAGGTTGATTACTGAGAAAATCTCAGATGCATGTGGACGCTAAACAGAAAAAAAACTTGGAATAACCAAACTGCAAAGTCGGGACATGTGTGCTGAAACACCCTGTATGTTTTAGTTAAACTATGCCATATGGGAAAACCCTGTCATCTAGAAAGCTTACTAAACTAACACTGAATTTTGAAATGGGTTACCAAGCATTCATGAGTTTAGACACAACATCGTCTAAGGTTTTCCCGGTGCAATTAAATCTTGCTTGCCCTCTTGTTTTGTCAAGAAAAGTATTTCTCAATCCATCTTCACCATCACGATTCTTGATTGACTTGAGATGATGAAAAGCCAGGCCAGAACCTGATATTTTCCCTGCCATGGACCTCGTGATAACAGAATATTCCACAAGTCCTGTCAGCGAAGTGTAGTTTTTGGCTTTCTCACCATTGTAGGTATATTGCTGCAGAACTGCATTTAAAGGAAAGCTAAAGGTTAGAAGATCAACACTGGGCAGCAATGGAGTTTTCCAAGAGCTTTTACATCATTGACTGCATTGTGGCCACTGTATGTGTTATTCAAAAGAGAACGGCAAAGACTCTCTTGCTTATATGAATCTAGATCTTTACAACACTTCTTGAACATAGAAAGGCTATCTATACAACAAGTAACAACAGATAACAAGTAACAACACTGGCTAGTTCAACATCTTTCTCTCTGTTTTTAAATGTTGA
>NW_026941678.1:0-13533 GCF_032062105.1 Saccostrea cuccullata
ATTCTACATATTTATTCCCTTTCACATAAATTGGTCAGGACTTTTATTCATATCTAAAAAAAAAATATTTAGTTAAAAATTAAAGATTTTTTAAACACTTGGTGATGTACAGTACCCCCTAAAAATTGAAATATTCTGCAATCTTAGACTTTTCATAAAATAATCTTTTAATTGATTTAATTTTTTGACATTTTATACAGATTGTCAGAACAAAATAATTAAGAAAATGGAATTTGTTACAAAATACTAGTACATTAAAACCTTCCCAAATGTGAAAACGATAATGTTCCTGTATTTCAAGAGATCTTACACGAGTAAATAAGAATAAAATTTTGCATTCTCAGTTTGAGGAAATTCTGTAAGAAATTCTGTAAGAATTTCTACGTCCGAGTCACGTCTTAGCTTAACATTTGATATTTTCATTTTGAGGAAATTCTGTAAGAATTCCTACATTTTTTAGTAAGGTCTTAAAATTACATGTATATTGGCCTAGATATAGATATTTCTGTTTTTTCACCGGGGAACCCCTCACGTAGTATTGAGGCTGTTGCACAATCAATTTTAAATCGAAAATTATAACAAGCAAAATCTTTTCGGAAGGGACCATGCTTTATGCCTCTTAATGTATGTGATCTCAAACGCATGTGTTACAGCAGCAGCACGTTTCTCCACGACTTCACTCAAATATTCGTTGTCCGCAACGCCATTACATGAAACTATCGATCTAATCAAACTTCCTTGAAAAGTGAGCTCACTCAAGGGAAGCTCCTCTACATCACGGAAATAGTTGCGATAAAATCTATGGATTTCACGTATCAGCCCCGGCAAAATCTAATCACGGATATTTCATAGCCTGCAAAATTTCTTGTACAGGCAGTTAATTTTGCCGGTTGCTGGCTCTTATTGAAAACACTGGCGTGGGTATAATAATATCACAAATCAATCAAAATTTATTGAAAAATTTGCGGACAAGTGAAGTTGAAGTTAGGACAACTAAATATCTTGGTCACTTGTCCAAATGAACAGGTGGGAAAAAAAGTTAATGTAGAGCCCTGAGTGCCCAACATGTTTTACTCATGATCATCAATTATACGAATAAGATACTTTACAGATTCGACAATCAATAAAGTCTTTGTTGCATAATCAATTTGAATTGAAATAACGGCAACACAACTGAAATTATAACACATCTACATATCTTGTCATTGGTTCAAATATTTAACAATCAAAATAATCAAACTGAGAATAACAAAATGTTAGAAGTTGTTACCGGTTTTGAAGGGTGTAACATTTCTTTAACTGATGCGTCCATAAGTCTTTCTCGTTCTTCATGATAACGTCTTTGCTGTTCAAGAAGGGTTTCCATACTTAATCAATTAGCACATGTACAATTTTAAAAAGGAAAATCATAGAAAAAGAAACTGCAAACACGAATGCGTATGTCAAAGTCAATGAAATGCGTAATCAAGATTATCAATTGCACCGCTTTATTTAAACGTTTTACCGACTTTGCATTTTGGTATGTTGAAGAAACGTTATGGTCGTTCTAAAAATGTTTCGTTTGTGATCAACTAAATGCTTTTTTTGTTGCTGTTTAATTTTTCTTTATATGTGTATATATATTTTAATGACTATTGATCATGTTGATAAAGTTTTACTTCATGCAGTAGCACTATCACATATTTGATAATAACTTTATATCCGAGCTTTATATGTTTGAGTTAGTCGAATTTAGCTCTCTTGCCTTTGGAGGAAGAAATTGTATATTGCGAAAAAAATTACACAGTCACCTGCCTGCGAAGCTATTTTTGATTATTCTAAAAACAATGGTAAAGAAGTTTAGAATCTTATTTGAACTTTAAGATGGTTGTAATGTTAGCTGCCTTTCAAAGCTACCATTTCAATAGCTTTATTTTAAACTCACTCTTAACCTAAAACTTCTTGTAGAAGGTGTGCTTTGTCAGTTTGTGTCTTGGCTCTTGCGCTTCTTTCAGTTTTTACCCTCCAAGTTTGGTGTAAAATCATAAGTCCAATCTTTTTATGTCATACTTATCAGGTAATTTTATGATTTTTGAATAAACTGATGACTGATTCATTTTATTTAAAAATGTAGAGTCTGTTGGATTGGAGTTGGGATAGTTAGAATGATCTGGGTACAAGTTAAAACGGCACCTGGTGAAAACGGCACTTTGTAAATATGCAAAACGGCACTTGAGAGTAGTCAAAACGGTACTTTAGAAAAGTTAAAACGGCACTTTTTTAATTTTGAGAATTTGATATTGTTTATACAGAAAATATTATATATATTATATTACATTTAAAGAAATAAATGTGTATATTATTGATAAAAATGTTTTAAAAATATTTTAGGGGTAAAAATAGACAAATTCATTTAAAATTATTATACTTTTGTACAGTGGTTCAATTTTTTATTGTACTTGTTCTGTACTGCAAACTATCTGTCAATTATTTTCTACAAAGAGATCAAATCCAAATTAATTATAATCCTTTGAAATTTAAAGTTAGTATTGCAAATATGTATACTACTCTATTTTGGGGGTTGTCAGTCACAGTTGACTAATTAGAAGCCAGTTAGAGTATGTTTACTTAGAATACATTTGTAGGATTAAGAAACAAAAGACCATTTCACACCTCCAAGTCCCCTTCAATCATCTGCTGATCGTCAATTTTCAATTATATAGTATTGTGTTTTTCTTTACAATATATGTCAAATGGATTGTACATAAGTTAGAAAAAACTTAGATAGTCCTCTCCCAACTGTACATAAAATATGAATATCCAATAAAATATGAATATCCATACAATATTAAACATGTACATAGAAGAACAATAACATTTTTTTTAAATAATGAAGATAATACAGTGTTGATATTGTTACAAATAATTTCTATAGCATTAGATGGAAATCAAATGTGAGATAAAATGACTTTTACTGTAACTATTTTTTTTAAAATCATTTACACCATTTTTTTCGTATTATCAACACTACACTTCAAATATAATTATTCTTAATCCCACATGTGTTATAAATACTACCTTTAAACAATAGATTGAAAATAAAGCAAAAACAAAGCCACAAAAAATTCTAAAGTCAACAGATTAAATTTTGACTTAAAAAAGAACTTATGTCAAATATTTGTCATAACATAAGTAATATAATTATACTTTTTCCTCCAAGTGCCGTTTTAACCAAGTGCCGTTTTCACTAAGTGCCGTTTTAACCAAGTGCCGTTTTGCATATTCCAGGTGCCGTTTTCACCAGGTGCCATTTTCACTAGGTACCGTTCTAACCATAATTCAATGATCTAACTGTGTCTCGGTACAAGCCCTCACCACAGTTAGAATACATCCCATATACTTGCAATGTAGCAAATCGGAGCGGATCCGCTCCGAAACGATTTTGAAGAATATAAAAGAATTTGCACTGGAAATAACTACCAAATTAATCAAAACAAACCTTTTTGAGATTGCTTATGCCTTTTATCCCAGAAAATAATCCATCTAATGACGAAAATCCAATTAATTTTCTCAACGTTTTTCTCTTGCTTCAAATTTACCTGCCATGTTTACATTCGGAACTCTCTAGATTGTTTGTAGTAAATGCACTGAGTTATAGTGAGTACGAGTTATCGCCCATGTTTCTTTTGCTACATTACGAATACATGGAACGAATTCTATTGTTAAACCGGGTCCATAGGACATTTATTATTTTAACGATAAAACATTCTATCTAGAGTTGGGACAATTGTGTATTACTGGATTAATCTCAGCTAGATGCCGTAGGGACTAAAAATTTTGGTCTTATGTCCCTAAGACATCTCAGCCCAGTGTCACACAAACTGACTCAGGTTTTCTTGCCCTGAATTCGAACGTTTTTTTAGCTCTTCTGAGCCAAAGGCTCAAAGAGCTAATGCTATGGCCATTTGTGCGGTGTGCGTCGTGCGGTGTGCGGTGTGCGTTAACTTTTTAGAAAATGGGGCCATAACTCAAGAACGCCTTGGCCAATCAGTGTCAAATTTGTCACAGGGTATCCTTGGCCCAAGGGCTACCATTTATACTAAAATAAGGGTTGGGACCCTTAAACAAGGGGAGATAATCAGGAAAACAAAACCAAAAGTACTGGTTGCTAAAAAATCTTCTTCTCCAGAACCACCAGGCAGAATTTCACCAAACTTACACACAAGGATCAGAATATGTTGAAGATTAAAAATTGTTCAAGGCATGACCCTGGGGCAAAGGGCGTGGTCTCAAGGTCACTTCAAAGTTGACCTAAATTTACAATTGATAAAAACGTTGATATTTTGCTTACTGTAAGGACTAGGATCATCAAATCTTGTAAGTTGATGCATCTTATGACTTCACATCATGTTAAATCAAAAGTAGGTCACAGTGACCTACTTTTTTAATTTTGCGGGCATTTGTTTTCAAATTGATTTGAAGGCATATTTTGGACATTTTAAGGCCTATGATCATCAAACTTTGTTAGTTGATGCATCTTGGGTCCTTGAACAACGTCAACTTAAAAGTAGGTCACCTTGACCTACTTTTTGAACTTTATGATTTATCCTTTCTAAAACATTTAATCCCATTATTGCAGACACTGAGAGGGTTAGAATCATCAAATCTTGTAAATTGCTACATCTTGGGACCTTAAAACATATTTATGAAAAAGTAGGTCACTGTGACCTACTTTTTGAATTTTGCAGGCATATGTTTTCATATTGTTTAAAAGGCATATTTTGATTACCTTCAGACCTACGATCATCAAACTTGGTCAGCAGATGCATCTTGGGACTTTGAAAAATGTTGACTAAAATGTAGGTCACGGTGACCAACTTTTGACATTTTATAGTTTTATTTAAGTATCTTCGGTATTTGTTGGCTAAGAATCATCAAACTTTGTGAGTTGATGCATCTTGGGTTTTCGCAGAGTGACGACCAAAAAGTAGGTCACGGTGACCTAGTTTTGACATTTTATAGCTTTATTTAAGTATCTTAGGTACTTATAAGCTTAGAATCATCAAACTTTGTGAGTTGATGCATCTTGGGTTTTCGGAGAGTGACGATCAAAAAGTAGGTCACGGTGACCTACTTTTGACATTTTATAGCTTTATTTAAGTATCTTAGGTATTTATAAGCTTAGAATCATCAAACTTAGTGGGTTGATGCATCTTGGGTTTTCGGAGAGTGATGACCAAAAAGTAGGTCATGGTGACCTACTTTTGAATATCTCGGATACATATTGGCTGAGAATCATCAAACTTTGTCAGTTGATGTATTTTGGGCTTTCGAAAATCGCCTACTAAAAATTAGGTCACAGTGACCTACTTTTAACACTTTATGGCTATAATTAAGTATCTCCAGTACTTACTGGCTTGGAATAATCAAACTTCGTCAGTTGATGCATTTTGGTTTTTCCAAGAATGTAGATGAAAAAGTAGGTCAAAGTGACTTACTTTTGACTATCTCACATACTTATTGGCTTAGAATCTTTAATCTTTGTTTATTAATGCATCTTGAGTCCTCAGAAAACTTCAATCTTAAAGTAGGTCATTGTGACCTACTTATGGTTTTTTTTATAGCTTTATTAAAATATCTTCAGTTATAATTGGCTAAGAATCATCAAACTTTGTCAGTTGATGCAACTCGGCTCTTAGAATACTTAGGGTTAGAGGCTTCAAGTAGAAGTGATAGGTTGTACAATTTATCAGAAGAGCGATTCAAGGCCCTTGGGCCTCTTGTTTCAATGAATATGGGCTGAGACGAATTAGCTGACGGCTTCAACCTTTTCCTTTGGACATCCTTTTAAGTCTCTATCACTATAAAACTTTTGTTTCTTAACTTTAATAGTTTTAAATCCAACAAATTATAACGTTGATTTTTCATAGAAATATCTCATGTTGAGGAGTTCAGCAATAGTCTGCTTTGTACTATGGTTCATTTCTATTGGAAAAAGTAGTAGAACAAAGTATTCAAAGCAAACTATTGCTGGAACTTTTCAGCATTGGAGGTTTCAACAAATAGGACATTTCGATGAAAAATCAACAACTTTATATTTTGTTGGATTTAAACCTTTCAAAGGTAAGAAACAAAAGATCTGCAGCTAATTCATTTCAGCCTGTATTGATTGAAACAGGTGGTCAAAGTCGGGGCAAGAAAATCCGAGTTATTTGTGTGACACTGGGCTGAGATGTCGTAGGGACACCGGACCAAATTCCCTACCACATCTCGCTGAGATTAATTCCAGATGACTGTATTCACTTTAAAATCATTTCTAACCTACCAGACATTTGGAATATGTAGACTGTGATATCACCTGATGTCAGAGTAAATAATTCTTACATATTTTCCTCTAGAAGTATGATGAAATGATGTAACTTTATTTTGTAGTTTAGAAACCAGTATGACAATGATGTCACAGTATGGAGTCCACAGGTATAGAGAGAGTTAATTAAAGTGTTGATATTTATTTTTCCTTTGCTTAATGGCTAAATCACTCAAAAATACTTGAAAATATTAAGACTGAAAATGTTTAATACATTGTGATAACAGGGTAGAATTCATCAGCTGGAGTATGCCATGGAAGCTGTGAAGCAGGGATCAGCTACTGTTGGTCTGAAGTCTAAAACACATGCAATCCTTGTGGCCTTAAAGGTTTTCCCTTATAACTTTTGTCTTTGATATGGCATGTGAAACATTTGATCTTACTTATAACAGATATTTATTAAATGATCATATACTTAACTGGAAATATTACTGTTGATTAGTTCCTTGGATTCTTTTTATTTTCTTTTTTTATGTTTTGCATATATTTTTCTGTAATGTAGAGAGCATCCTCGGAGTTAGCAGCACATCAGAAGAAGATTATCCCCATTGATGACCATGTAGGGGTGTCCATAGCTGGCCTTACAGCGGATGCTCGACTTCTAAGGTTGTGTCAGAGTTACATTATAGTGGACTTATTAACTTAATGATTTCTAAAAAAAAACAGGGGAAAAAATATTCAATAGTTGTATCAAACTTCAAAATCAATAGAAACTCTTGCTAAGACAATATGTGTGATAGTGATTAACTTGTATGATATTTTGTTTCCAGTAACTTTATGAGATCGGAATGCTTAAACTCCAGATATGCCTATGATTCACCATTACCAATCTCCCGCCTCGTATCAGCAGTTGGAAATAGTATCCTTTGACAGCCAGATAAAATTTCTACTATCATTAGGGTTTCTTTAATACATAAAGGTTGATTAATTTCACCAGATTTTGAAATGGATCCACCACTGTAGGGCTTGTCGGAAGTAATTTCATTTTTTTAGGGGGGGGGTGGTTGGAGGGGGGTCTTTAAGTTTAATTTTGTAAGTACTGGAGTCAGTTGACAATAATATTGTTCCTTATGAATGAGAATCACAAATCCCCACACAGAGGTATGGGCGACGCCCCTTTGGAGTGGGTTTACTGGTGGCAGGATATGATGTAAGTACAGTGTACTGTGTAGGTAATATGATTTGATTTTATAATAATTCCCTTAATCTTTAATTGACTTGTTTCCCATTTAATATAATGTCATTATGATGTCAATAGAATTATCAATATGGCTGTTTTTGACTTAATGCAACACTGTCTGAGAAAATATAGATTTTCTTAGTCTTGAATGTTTCATTTTATTACAAACTGATGGATACATTACAAGTTTCTCTGTTTGCCTTGTAGGACCAAGGACCACATATTTACCAGACTTGTCCCTCGGCAAACTACTATGACTGTAAAGCCATGGCTATTGGTGCCCGATCACAGTCGGCAAGGACATATGTAGAAAAACACCTTGACAAATTCTCTGAATGTATGTAAACCTGTAGTAAAATTAACAAGTTTGATAGAATTATTGTTTGAAAAGAGTGGACTTTATTATGGGGGAAAATTGATGTTTTTAAATCAAAAAATGAATAAATCGTTTGATAGATTTATTTAACATGGATTTCTCTTTGATAGAGTGTAGTGTTGTGAATTTGTTAATATTGTTTTTAGGTTCTTTAGAGGAGTTGATCAAACATGGACTGAGAGCATTGAGAGAAACCTTACCACAGGAGGTGGAGCTTACTACCAAAGTATGTAGTGCTAACACAAGTTTTAACATCATTCTGAAATATTTCTAATTTTCTTACTTTATTTTAATATTGAATTTTTGCTAACTCCAAGAAAACATTAAGATTTGTACGTGTATTTACAGTACAATTTAAACAAAGAGATAATTTTTTGAAAATTCTTCTCATGTTACAGTCATGTAACACTCTTGTAATAATATGAATCACATTGTAAACTTGTATAAGTTCTCAATTTTATTATTTTTTCTATTTAGAACTGCTCTCTAGGAATTGTTGGGAAAGATACAGACTTTACCATTTATGATGATGAAGATGTACAAAAATATGTATCCTTTTCTATTCACATTGAGATTCTCAGTCCTTCACTCTGGGAAGTAAGCATGTATAATCATTATAATATATATAAAAAGAGAGAGTAGACTTTAACAAGAAGTTTAAATTTAAAGAAGAATAAGTAGAATATGTTTGCCTTAATCTGAAAAGTTGGCAATGATTGAGGGAGAAGAAAGATCTCGTGCCCCGCCCCCTTCAGGAGCTGAGCAGGTCAGTATGACACCCACAGTACAGTGTAATGTAAACATATCCAATAATGTTCAAACATAGCATGTTAAATAGCATCTTTTATTGTCATTTTTTTTCCTGGGATACCTTAATCAGCTGTAATTCAGTAGGCTTTTTCTTCAGTTGTGTAAATATTGTCTTATGATTAAATTAAAGATATAAAAACATTATCATAGTACTTTTAAGAGCATTATTTGATGATTTTTTTTGCCACAGAAGTCACTGTAGGAATTGTATACATGTACATTAAAAGATGCAGGAAAAAAAACCAGTAGGAGTAACTTTGTGTATGACATTTTGTAGGCTGCCATGGACACACAGGAGGATGAGGGACAACAACCTGACCCCCAGCCTGCAGACCCCGCCGTGGAGGAGCAGGGAATGGAACACTGACCTTGACAAACATTAATTTACACACAACCTAGTGTCTTCACACATCTTACTGTTTAAAATAGTGCTATCATTTGGTCCCAAAATCTCATAGACTGTCAATGAAGAAGAAGACTATAAAAATACTTTGTATGATATCTATCCATTAAACTATGTTGAAAAAAATTATTACCACGTCTGTCATTGTTATTGTCAAATAGATATTTATAATTGTTTGAAATTTGCTAATTACTTGAAGAAGGTGTCCAAAGCAAAATTTCATTTAATTGATATTTAAAATCCATTGAATAAAATAATCACAATGTTATCTGTTTATGGAGGACCTAAATTTTTTGCATTTCTGATAAGCACGTTTGAAAAACTATAATCATAAACCTGTACTAGAAAGTTGGTCGTTTTGATATATGCATAGCACTAAAGATTACAGGGATCAGTAACAAACTTTGGTTGATTTTATGTGATGGCTATTTAAGGAATGAATTAAACAGCAACCCAAATTATACTGTATACTCTGAAATCACAAATTTTCGTGGCGATCTAATTTTCGTTGTTTTCAAGGTATGAAGAGGCCCATGAATTATGTCCTCCATGAAATGTAAAATGTTTCATAACTACTCAACAATTCCTCTTCCATAAATTTAAATCCCCACAAACCAAGAGGTTTTACTAAAGCATGAACATTTGACCCCACGAAAATATAAGATTTTACAATAACCTGGGTTGGCTCAGTTTACTTTGCAGTTTATAAAAAACCATAAACTACTCCAACCCCTGTTATAGCAGTATAATTTGGGTTGCTGTTTAATTCATTCCTTATAATTTAATTTTCAGTAATGAAGTATATAAAACAAGACAATTTATCCCTTAAAATGCCTTCAAATTGTTCATATTTTAAATGTAACATCAAGCGGATTGATACGTTTTTGACATAAGTCATTGTGATGTAGGCAAACCAGATTATACAATTTAGATTAATTTTTTATACAATCAAATGATGCGTTACAATCAAAAATGAAAGTATATAGTGATAACATAAAATTAAATATACTGATAGTATGGTATCAGCCCCTGTGCATTGATTAGAAGTATTCACAAGGTTTACCATATCCATTCTTTCTAGAAATGGGTAATTTGTCCTCTATTTCCACAATAAATTCTAAAATTGAAATAGAGCACACCCATTAAACAAAATAAAAGATACAGATTTGAAAATAGTTTGATTTTAGACTATATATAATGATAGTATATAATGTTGCCGTGTGCATCTTAAAATGATTAGATGACGTCACATTAGATCCTTTTGAAATGTAGAAGTGGGGGTATAATCTTGTAGGTGCCGTTAAATATGACTTCAAAGTCATCAATATTCTGAAATCTCTTATATTTTCAGTCGTATATAAGGTTGATGGTTGATGTTTTAAATTTTATATTTTCACACCCAATGTTCTTTAAGTGTCTATATGCCTAAGTTCATAATGGTGACACTTCTGTTCATCGTTCATTACTACAACACCGTACAATACTGTGTATATAAAAAAACAATTCATAATTCATTTAGTTAAATTTGTCGTGTGATTAAATACTGTCGTTGTATTTAAAATTGAGATCATTCCCTTTATCAGAAGTTGTAATTTAATTAACATGTTGTGGAACCAGTGAAGTTAAAAGACTCTGTTCACCAGTCTTTATAAAGTTTACAAAATTCAATCCCTCCTTGATCTTCCGAAGTTTCTTCCTTGCTTTCTCCAGTACATCTTCAATAACAGACAGAACTTTGTTGTGTCTCCATGTGTATCTTCCATCTGTTAAACCTACTGAACATGAAGACAGGATATGTTCCAGATTGGCTGGTCTACAAAAGATTGCAGTTGGGACGTCCCTCATGCCCCATGTTGTCAGATTGGTTGGCGTTGGCAACACAATGTAAACTGACTTGAGCTGGAACGGAAGTCTCTGGGACTCTGTTATCCTGATCTCATTCCAAAATGACTTCTTCTGTCGGGCTCTTTCCAGTTAAGCCAGCTTCCCCGCTTCTTCAAACCAACTGCCTTCACCTTTTTTGTGTGCTCTTGCATTTTGTACACTTCTATCTGCACAATTTGCCTCTTCTCCACTTCCAAAGATGTACCCAGCTTGTCGATGGTATCATTCCTATCCCCTGCCTGCCTACTGCCACACTTCCCACAATGTCGGCTTGCTTATGGTGTGATTCTGCCTCTAGTCCTCATGTTTTCTTTGCTGACCACTTTCTGCCTGTCTTGATGTTCACTCTTGCCTCCCGTGTCATGGAATCATTATTGTCACACAACATCAAAAACTGCCTGACCTTGGTGACCTTGAATTCCTCGACAATGGATTTTAATGGTAATAGCAGCTTTGTTTCTGTACTGTACAAACCAACACTACCGAAGCTCCTGGGAACTCCGAGCCATCTATTAAGATACTCACTGATCCTTTGCTCCATCGATACAACTGAAGTCAGTGGCTCATCGTAAACAAGTAGAGGCCAAAGAATTCCTGGAAATACGCCGTGCTGGTATATCCATACTTAGTATTTCCCTCGTAACGCACTTTTGTCTATGATATTCACCTAATTCTCCAATTGATTTCAGAGGCCTGTTCAACAGAGCGAGCGTTTGCAAACATTTCTACTGGTGGTATAAGGAATTTGGCGAGCGCTCACAAATGTTCGCTCTGTTAAATAAACAGGCCTCTAGTGTCACTAACATTGTGTTTATCTCACAGTGAATCATCAAAGAACTTTCCCTGGCACTTTACCAGTTTTTCTGAGACTGATGGGATTATCACTTCTGCCAATCTAACTAAACGTCTCCTCTGTGATTTCTAATTTCTCAATATGAGGCACCTAAACTTTGTTGGTTGGATCTTCATACGGGTCCAACCGATGCTACCTTCTATCTCCTTCAAGGTCCATTTTGCCTGTATGATGGAGTTCTTTCATGAACGCTCTGACAGGGGGTTGTGTCGCGCCTACCCTCATCAATGCACCTTTGCTCATCTTCTCCACCGAATTCGCCAGCAAATTCTTGGCTGCTGAGAACATAATTACTGATACTGTACATGCCGTGGCAATCCCAACTTCTAGGCGCTGCCAAGATGTTGTGAAGTCCTGGGATGTGAACTGTTATTGAAGTAACGTCCGTATCCCTGTCTGGTGTATGGTAGCACTGTAGTATAAGTTGACCTAGATTATGAAGCATGGACTCATAAGCATAGGCTAAATCACACAATATTACTACCAGTTTTCCTTTCACCTCTTTAGCTTCCCATGTAATATCCGTCAAAACACTTGTACGCTCTACACAGTATACAGCCCGAGACCTCTGGCATTCCTTTCTGCAAAACTATGTCTATTTACTTGTTATAAACAGAATATAGATTGTCATCCTCTTACCAAAATAGTCAGGAACATTTTCTTTTCGATGCTCAACATGGAAATTGTACGGAACTGCTTAAATGCTGTTAGAGTTTTCCTCCTTTGCAATGAAGCACCCCTCGGCTTTGTGCCAACTGTCAGCTAACTGTTCCCTTCTCTACACAACTTTCAGATGTTTCCATAAAGGTTGGGTTAGTCTCGTATATTGCAAATCTTGTATGGAATTCCGTTTGGTCCTGGTGATGAAGCTGCTCTAGCTTCCTTGGTTACATCTCTGACTTCACGCAGCTTTGGTTCTGTTTCGTCGAACAAATTGTAAGGATGGTCAGGCTGTATCATCTCGAACTCTCCTAAATCCTCATCCTCCTTGGATCGCTATGCATATCCTTCAAATATTATTCGAATTCCTCTCTCTCCTCTGTTAGCTTTCCTGATCCTTTTCTTCCTAAAAGTTTTGGTGTTAATTGGAATAGGTTGGCTTTAAATGGTGCTCTTGCTCTCGCTCGCTCCTTGCTTCCCCTCCTTCTGGTGTCTGCCGTTCTCAAGATCTTTAGCTTCTCTCTAATGTTCATCTTTAATTCAGTCAAAGCAGGTCGTCCCCCCCTCCTCTGATGTTCTTAACCGCCTGTCACATTTCTCACCTCAGATTGTTCATCCCTCTTTGTCTCCTGTTCTTATTCGCTACTCCTCTTGGTCGCTACTTTTCCTCCTTTCCAAGGAATCTTGTGGAAAATTTGAAATCAAAAGATTTTACCAAAATTAACAGTTCAAAAACTTATGACTTTTCAACCATTCCCAACGATAAATTGAAGTCCAAACTTTTTGATATCACCGACAGCTGATTTTTCAGTAAAAATGGAACTCGAAAATATATTTACCTTGTCATTGGTCATTTCCAAAGTTATTTTGTCAAACACATTCTGATTGTTCACACAAGTACTCTGAAGTTGACATTAAAAAGATGCTTGATTTTCTGATTGACAATATCTATGTGGTTTTTGGAGACCAGGTCTTCCAAAATATATTGGGATTCCCATGGATTTACCAATTGCGCCCCGTT
>NW_026941679.1:0-13530 GCF_032062105.1 Saccostrea cuccullata
ATCTGCCACTCTTTTTGCCCTTTCGTGAACATTGGATTTTTTATTCCCTATTTTTTTAAAAATTCAGTGAATGGATTAGACCCCGTTTTCAACCTTTAAAAACCCGGTGACTTGAAAGAAAATAAATTAAAACTTGTACCGAAAATGGAATTTAAATGTGATTAACATATTTAATATGGGTTTGTATTAAAGGTTAAAAAAATAAATATAATTTGTGTTTATTTATTTTTTTAATATTTAATGAGAAAGAGTAAAAATTCAGGAAAAATACTTTTGTAACCTGGACTTTAATGTTTTGAAAACGTTTTAAAAACCAAACAATTTAAACGTGAATAAAACATTTTTTGAAAATGTTTTTGTTACATTTAAAAACAATGTTTTGATAACATTTATTAAAATATTTTGTAAAATGTTTTAAAAACATTTAAGAAACCATACAAAATCACGTGATTAAAACATTGTTGAAAAATGTTTTTGTAAAATTTTAAGAAAATGTTTCGGAAACATTTGCTGAAATATTTCACTAAAATGTTTTAAAAACGTTTAAAAACCATACAAATTCACATGATTAAAACATTATTGAAAATGTTTTTGCAACATTTTAAGAAAATGTTCTGACAACATTTCACTGGATGAAAAATACAGTTTCCGCATGGCTGAAACTCTGCAGATACTAAAGGTTACTAATAGTTTCCGCAAAGTTTCAGTGCAGAAACTTAAGTTTCATCAAGTTTCCGCAGTGCGGAAAAAAAGGTTTCCACGAATCCAAATATTTTCCCCGCAACTGAAACTTGCTGACACTTGAGGTTTACGCAAGGTTTCAGCATGCGTTTATGATTGAAATACATATGGTGTTCCATAGGTTTCCGCAACTGAAACTTGCTGAAACGTGAGGTTTACGCAATTAAAGGTTTCAGTATGCGTATACTGTTGAATACATATGGTGTACCATAGGTTTCCGCAACAGAAACTGTACTATAAATTATTCAATTTAGCCCAGCTTTTCAACCAAAACTCATTTTCCCCCTGAATTTTCATATTGGAAAAAAAAACAAAACACACTCACACTAGATATCAAAGAATATTTTATGTTATTATCAACATTAACATACATTGGCTTGGCCATTTTTTTCTTTTGCATCATAAATATTTTTACAACTAAGTCCGACGATTTCTCATGTCACAACAGAAGGACAGAGAAAATGTCTGCATTTAATGACGTCTCATACATGAAAGAAATAATCTTGCGAGAGGAACTTAGAACTGCAATCAATCAACTTAACCTGAATTCGGTATATGCAAGTCTAGTATCATCAAGGAAATGTAAAAGTACTTGGTGTAATAAATGCACAAGTTCACATCATTAATAGCAAATATGCACCAAAGTGGATTTCTTTGTTAAATATTCAGGTTGTAGTCCATCATCAACCAACAGAAAAGTCCTTGAGTGGTCCACATTTTTGAAGACCCACTTGCACTTCAAATTCAAGTTGAATTGACCAGCTCGTCAGTTACTTCAACCTATTGAAAATATATAAAAATAAAGTTTAACAAAATCCCAATCTAATTAAACAACATGTTATATCCTCTTGCATACTCGCTACACAACATCTAACAGCATCCACAGAAGGTCACGTCAAATGTCAAATACGGAAACAATCAACTCTAGACTTATTATTCCAATAAATTAAATACAATAATTCTTGCATTTGAGTATTTGATTGGTTAAAAAATTTACAGTTTGATGTGACACTCTACCGGATGCCATTAGATTTTAGTCAATATGTGCGCAGATCTAACATTTAATTTTAAAAAGATTGACAAACTGAAAGTATCTAAAACTGTTCTAGCACAAGCCTTTGTTTGATTAATTTCAGCATTTTTGATCAGAATGATTTTAAATAAAATCTAAAAATTTATCAAGTGTAAAATCTCATTAGTTTATTAAAGTTGCCTCTTTTTGTTACTTACAGGTAACCAATACCTTTATCAGACATCATATGATCCTTGTTACAGTCAACCCTGTCGAAATGGAGGTACTTGCTACCAATATGGGTCAACATATTCTGCAATTGCCTCAATGGATATAGTGGACAAAATTGTGACATTTCATCAAGTAAGTTATGGTCTACAGATAACTATTTAATACAACCCTTTAAGGGGACATCAATTTTAAGCAAAGGCTGCTTGATTAAGTGATAGAATTAACATTTACGAAGACCTGGACTTTTGCATTATTTTATGTCTTCAATAATATTTGACCATTTTAATTTTTTTAAAAAAAAAACTTCTTTGAAATTCAAATTAAAAGATATACCTTTGCTGTAAAAATAAATATATGACATATTTTTTTCTGTTTCTAGGAAAAAAAGTTTGAAAAACCAGGCATATGAATACTAGTACTTCCTTCTAATGTCATCGTCTTTAACTTAGTTTCATTGTATCGAAAGAAGATAGAGCCTCATTAAGATTTTCATTAGATCGTGTGTAATTTTGGTATTATTTCAATAATTTATCCACTTTTTAACAATTTTGAATGAAAGATTTTATAATTCAGCGGAAAATGCGGTTTCTGTAGCATGCACAGATAATTCATGGAATATCAGATTGTATCTTCCACCACTTCATGGTCAATATTCGGATTTTGATCCCTATGACGTCTATCTAGGCCAAGATAGTTGCACCGGAACAGTCAATGGGAATTACTTGATTTTTCAGCCTGATTACACAGGATGTAATACTTTTATGAAGGCACGTGTATCTTTTCAAAATCATAATTTTATGCAGTTTAACTTAACGTAGAGGTTTTCATTTAGCGTTTTTCTTTTAAATTTGTTTTTGATTTTTAAAAAAAAAAAATGAAAATTTTCAAAGCTTGTCTTATAATAACTGTAATGTTTTACAGATGTCCTTGGACAATATTATCTACACCAATAAATTGATCTATGCCTTACATGATCCGAATCATCATTTCATTGTCCGGGAGTATCGTTTTCAAATAAATGTTGATTGTTACTTACCACGGTCCGAAGGTAACTCTGGCCATTTCAATCACGGTCATGATGTGACCTCTTTTATCCACGTGAATGGTTCTGGACACCACCAAGTCCATCTACAGTTTTACACAGATTCTTCGTTCACGCAAATAAAGCCTCTTTATGGCTCACCTGTTGGCGATACTGTTTACGTTAAAGCAACTACTAATGTTAGAGATTATAATGTAAGATGAAATTGAGTGACTGTTTTACAACACCAACATACAGCTCGGATCCTTCTTTACGTTACTTTATAATAAGCAATGGGTAAGAACTTGGCTACAGAATCCAAATTTTAAATATTTGCATCCACTGAATAATATTCCTTTTTTCTTATGAATATCATTGCCGTTAATCGGTCTATAAACCACACAAAGAAATACACACCGCCATCCACTTTGTGAACAATGGATGTGTCACAGGGTGGCTGGCGGCTTTCCAAAATCACAATAGACTTTTTGTTAAAATATAGTTTTTATTTACAAAAATGTACAAACACACGCGACATGGCTCAATGACTCACTGCTGGATGGCATACATAGCATTGGTGAATAGTTGGCCTAAATAAATGGGGCCCATCAAATAAAACAAAGTCAGATACAGACATAATATAATTATACTTATAATTGCTCATACTTGTACATTTTGCTGTACATTTACTTAGGTGCATTTTACTGCATTACACTTTACTTAGGTGCATTTTACTGCACTGTACTTATATTTTACTTCACTTCATTCCATACTACTTTACTTTATAGAACGTTTACGTTCACACATAAACTAAGTGTATTATTGTAGACAACCACTTTAAGACGAATACTATACACCATACTTTATACATACAACACTACGTCTACATTATACATATACTCATACACTTATGCTTTTACTTATAACACATATACTTTACATGAGCAAATACTACTTTGAATCTAACTTACAAATGAAATTATAGAGCAAAGTTCCGTGGCCATTTCAGGAATAAAAACCGTCAATAAATCATACAGTTAACGATAATAAATAAAATACACTTACCCAGAATAGGTGGACCTCTGGTCATGAAATATTAATAAAATATAACTAAACAGGGGAAAACATGAGCCGTCTTCAAGTCTCGACCGCTCTCTTCAGTTGCTACGCCCAATCTGATTTCACGGGATTTAAATCGCCAGGTAAAACCTGCTAAACAAGCTTAAAAGTATGGTAAACATTTTGGGCTTAAATTATTAGTTAAATAGTATTCAGATAAAAACATATGGAAATCAAATACGGACATCAATTGTGACAGGATGTTCCAGCAGTTTTGCATACAATCGTATATACAAGTACATGCCTAGGCCTATAATACAATTTATTTTACTTTGAAGGATTTACATGTAATCATACAGATGTAAACATAAGAAATACTGGATATATATTTTTTACCTGTTAGTCTGGAAAATAACGTTGCAATTAATTCAGAAAAAATTCAAAGGCAGAATATTTCATTTTCCAAGTCTTCAAAGAAAACATTTTAAGAATTATCCATACTTTTTAAACATGTGACATAATAGAAGTCTCCTCCAAAGAAAAAAATGTGTGTACGAGTGTTTCTGTCCTTAAACGCAATATATACTGCGATTAATCACTGTTTCATTTTTCGATTTCATGATCTGATCAGTCGATTGTTTTGCGTGATAATTTGCATAAAGGCGTTATTGCATAAAACTATGCACGCAAGCCAATTGATGGCTAATTGTCATGAAATCAAAAAAGCTGACAGTTATTCCTTATATTCACAGGCTCTTGATTCCGCCAATCCACGGCTAAAGCGCCGCTTCTTTTGCAACAGGGCCTTCTAATATTTGTATCATATGTTTAACAAAAAAAATCTGACTTTCGATTCAATGTAATTATTTTTGAGATTAAGACCATGAATTACAAACTTACCGGTAGTTAAGATGAAATAAAGCGCATTCTTTGATCGAAGACTTTGCAGAATTGCTTTTTGTGTATTATACAAGCATTCTTCTGAAAATATTTTTTAGATGTGTAATCGATCCTAATGCCCGGATTTTATCACAGACCATCCATGAGACAAGATTTTATTTCCAAGACTTCGAATACTCTATGAATCACGATTCCCATATATCCATTGTAATGCTACGTTCTGCAAGTCCAATGATTATTCCGCAAAATGCGAACAAAGGTGTCACCATTTGTTTAAAAGAATTGGCGGTGGAAATGTTATTAACGATGGGCCATTTGATTCCACGGAGGTTAACCAAGCAATCAGAATGAAAAATGGTAAAATTAACTACACTTGTTCTCATGTGAAATCGATTTTAATTATGAAATAAAAACCATATGTTAGAACTAAAATTCTATTTGATATAACAGTATAGAAAACAACTGTGGCAAAAATTGGAGGATATTTAATAATAAAATTTAAAAATCATTGCTATTTATTGAACCTTGAGAAGCTAGATTAAAAGACTCTCTGTTCCAAATTCGGTTTTAAGGTAGAACCTATGTCGGAGAAGTCTTTGTCACAAGATTTTCAAACTTTTCATAATGATAAATTAGCACTTGCTTATCAATCAGTTAAAATCACATGACATGTTCCCTTGTTATTAAATGTAGTGCAGCCAGTTAAACATGGAATGATAAATCATATTCCCACTTCACAATTTCAGTCGTTTTAGGGGTACTTGTCATGCAAAGAAGACAACAAGTTCCCAGAATTGCTTCTTTAAACATCGTTGTTTTTATTGTTTATTAATTGAACAGTATTAAACAATATTTCCCAAGAATAAATTCTTTTTTATTCAATTGACATAAAATATATCTCCATATTTTCAAAACTATAGGAAAATGAACTCTATTTATTTTCCATAAATTTTTCCACCCTACATTTGTAAATATATATCAGAAGTGTTTGTCACAAAGTTTTCAATTTTTAATATAATAAAGAACATACCCAAATAGATACAAAAAGTGATTAAAATATATACCTTTCCCCTCTAACTAATGAGAGATAGGTTATTTACCATACTAATATTCTTGACCTTTTTGCACTTACACAGATTTTATTATTAAATGACTGTTCGGGGTTACTTTCAGCTTAAAAATGTTTATAAAAAATTGTACTTTTTAATTCAAAAGATCATAATTAATAGAGAAATTGTAATAAAACTAAATGAATATGAATATTAAGTAACAAATAATTATGAAAAGAAATGCACACCATTTCATGATAGATATCACAAAATGTACACACAATCTACACGTACATCTTGACTTAGACACATTTCATCAAGATATTACACTATTTAGTTGGCAACTGACGATTTTAAAAAAAGATTTTTGCTTTCCTTCAAAATAGTTACATACCATTTACATCATTACAGTTTGTTGTATACATGGCAATTTCATCACACAATATAGTCTTGGATTTGTCAACTTAATTAAGGTCAAGATCTATTAAATAAAAGGTGCCTACAGGTTTCTCTAATTCGTGAAATATATTGTCATTATGCATTAAATTAAAAATATATATAAATCGAATATTATGAAGATTAATTCGGCATCTTTTTAAATTGAATTCTTTGAATTTCAAAATGCAGTATTTTCTACCATTTCTATACTGAAGCTGTAAAGTACGGGAAATGACATTGAATTAATTATGACGTCATAATGGATCTAGCACAGGCTAAACACATTCACTAGTTATGATGTCATACGACATAGGTTCTACGTTAAAACAAAAATCCTAAATTTGATTTTCATCAAGAACGAATGTCTTGTGAATGTGAAAAAAAGTTGATAGCATGAAGCGGTGTTACACTTTCTCAGAAATAAAATTAAATAGTTCATACTTCATTACAAAATATCTGTCGAGTTGTTTTTGTGTTTTTTATGAAAAAAAGTTGTCATGTGTGATGTTATTTGCAAAATAATTCTTTGGCACAAGGAACTAATGATAAAGTCATCTTTTGTTAAATTATTTGTTGCTTTATCTCGCATAAAATATTATGATATCAAGAAAATGGCCATGGGAACCGTAAATATGACAAAATTCAAAAAAGAGCCCTTTATAGAAGTTATCTCTCCCACAAGAGGGTCATAAAGCTTTAAAATAAAATTTTAAAGTAAAACAAAAAGGCATAAAAGATTAAATGTGCTATTTTAACAAACCTTATATCTTTTTAGGGAACTCAAACAGTAGCTTAGAAAGTTCAAGTTCTGTTGCAGTCAGTGTTATTTCGGTCATTGCTGGTCTTCTCCTTGTCGTTATGATAACGGCATTGATGTTATCTTTGAGGAAAAGGCGTCAGCTAACTCAACAACAGAACCTATAACCTAAAATATTGTCAATTGACCTTTTTCTTTATGTTAATTTCTAAAATTATTTTAAAGTTACACTGTACACTGTACATGTACAACTGGCACCTAATTAGATTTTTACATGATACGGAAACACATTCTGTAAGTGCAGTGTCAAATGATTATCTTTTATTATTCAATACATTTTTATCAGCATTGTTCTGACTGAAGAACTGCCTACCTTCCTGATTTATTCGAATTTTTGTATGATTTTTTTAATCTATTATTATTTTTGTTCTTTGATTTTGATGTCAAATTTTTAGTCATTGGAATTTTTAATTAATTAAAATATGTTAAAATCAGACATTATTTAGTTTGTATGAATTCATAGATAAATTCTTCATTCAAAGTACAATTTCTTCTGCATAATTCAAATGAGTGGGACACATTGGTTTTCAAATAACCAAATTTTACCTTTTTTATAGTTCTACAGGCATGTGAATTTTCGCCAGCAATACGTAGGAGCTAAGAAGGACTGATGTGCAAGTAAATATTGATGCATCTGACTCGAAGGAAAATTTATATAATTTCTAATCTATCACTGTTTCCAAGTTTTGTAACCCCTTAGTTCATACACATGTACCAGCCATAGTATACGACCTCCATAGTTAAGTATTCAAACCTCATGACGGCTGGGGTTAATATGTCAAATAAAAAGTATGTCACGTTCACGTTTCTTTGTAATTGAAAGTTAACAGAAAATGAGCAGATATATCTCTACAAAAATTTTAAAATTCATATCCACTGATCTGAGTTAGGGATGTTAAATTCCCGATCGTGACAATTAACGCGTAGGCGACAGGTCAGCAGGGGATGCTTACTCATCCATTGCACCTAATCCCAGACCCATTGTTTTAAGGCCGGTACACACGGTAAGGCTAACCTTATAAGTCTAAAACCTTACGTCTTGCGGGACGTACGGCTCTCATGCCCACACGCTAAGGCAAGACTTACAATATTATAAACAACATTTACATAAATGTCATGTGTTTTTGAACCATAAACAATGCGCATTATTTATTTATAAAACGGAATAATAGAATACTAGTTAGGAGTTTGAAATATTGTTACCGACCAGTGCATACACACTTCTGAAAAAGGAAGAGGAGGTTAGCTGAAGTATTTGTAGATAATATCGTTACTTCTCGAATACACTTTGTGTTTTCTTCAATATACCTAACCAACGTGTATAGTTTTATGAAAATAGATTGATATCTTGTATTGGGGAATAGTCTATTAGAGC
Source organism: Saccostrea cuccullata (assembly GCF_032062105.1). Taxonomy (NCBI): domain Eukaryota; kingdom Metazoa; phylum Mollusca; class Bivalvia; order Ostreida; family Ostreidae; genus Saccostrea; species Saccostrea cuccullata. Next base: position 8,644 of record NW_026941679.1, read on the forward strand.
AGTGTTCTATTCTAAAGTCAGACTAATAATTAAGGCTCCAAAAACGTGTATTAAGGGTGTTCACACGATAAGGCTAGAACTTAAGTTTTTGTAAATATTTACAAAAACCATGTGTATATGTAAAGTCTAAGAGTTGAAATCGATCTTTAAAATTTTACAATATAACTTGTAAATTGGTGAGCAACATGAAAATTCTTAATTTGGTATGTTTTGTTTTGGTTTTTTTTTATGAATAACTGTCATAAGTTGATAGGTAAAATGAGAATATATATGAAGAATGTAGCTTTTCACCAATTAAGCCAACCCCATCCCCAACCATAAAATATGATTTTTGTGTTGAGATCTTTTAGTGTTATGGACAACAATGTAACCCCCTCCCGTTTCCCGAAGAAATTTATGCTTAAAATCCTTTATTCAGGAATGAAAAAATGGAACTATATATATAAATTAACAAAATAAGAACGTCATTACAGTTGCTTCCATTAAAAAATTAAAAAGATACTGTCACAAAAGGTTCAAAATGTTATAAATAGGGACCTTGTAATATATTTTATTTAAAGAAAAATAAGGAACGTCAGGTGCCTGTGTGTTTGTACTCTCCTAAGTAACTTACCAAGAAGGCCACACTACTTTTTCTATAATTTATATAAACGCATATGTATCACACTCACCGATTGAGCATAAAATGCTTAAGATGAGCATATGACACATGGACCTCCTACGGACTGGGCCATTGTTGGAATGCAAGAGGAGTGTGGGGAAGAAAATATTGTACAGTACTTATTGCACTAGGCTTAAATGCTATATGTATACTCGAAAAAAAATATAGCTGTCATGACAACTAAGATAGCTTTCTGGATATTTTCTACCCAAACATAATATAGCTCTGGAAAAGTTGGGTAGGTGCTATTTGATGTAATTGCTAGGTTATAAAGAAGACCTTGGGGTCGAATTTGATAGTTTACGTTTGATAAAGATTCATATTAACAATTTCAGTAAATGTTTTGAAATAATGTCAACAGTCCATTCCAGAGGATGTTTAGTCGAAAAATGACCATAAGATACGTGAAAACGCGTGCTATCGATGTTTATGGAGGGGTAGATGAAACAAAAAAATGATCATCTTCAAATATAGCAAGAAGAAGTCTCATATTGGTTGAAGGAATTTCATTATCAGTAAGAAACTATATAAAAGCACATTTTTTGTCTAAATGTACAGACACAAACTTTGAATGACCCAAACAAATATAGCTAGTGATCCAAGTCAAGTAGATATTCGATTAGCAATTTGTATACAGTGATTACACCTCCTATACCCGTTTTCGCGGATTCAACGATAACCTAATATCGAATATTTTACGCAGTTTCACGGATAATACCCGATTTCGAGTATTCTCTGCGACCTGTTTAACGACTTAATCATTGTTTATGGAGCTTCATTGCAGCAAGTTTGCAGGATTGTGTGAAGCAAGTTTGCCGTAATTTGCTACAGACTTGAGCAGATGTATGCGGAGAGGCAATTTTATTGGTACGGCATACAATTTCTGAAATAATAAATTATGCATATACTTGTAAATTAAAAATATATTACATCAAAATGATTTTATTTTGTCAATGAACTCGTTTCAAACTGATTTGTAATTCTAAAAAATGTTTAAAAAACATTGAAACCTAGATTGAAATAAAGGTGTTACCGGCTTGCCATTATCTGCAAGTGTAAAGACGAATAATGACCCCCATCGAATAATGACCGGGGGTCATTTTTCAACAGCGAAAAATGACCCCCGGTCAATATTCTACGGCGAAAAATGACCCCTGAAAATGCCCGTAGAAAAAGTGTCACCACCCAGAACCCACGTGAAGAAAAATGACCCTCGTAGAAAAATGACTCCCTTTGGATTAAAGTTGAAAATTTTAGGGGGCAAAAGTAAATTAGATAAAGAAGCATATTGGCCAAAATGCTCACCTTAGCTAATTGGGAATAAATTGATGATATGTTGATCGCATAACATACGATTATAGCTATATTTAAAGGTAAATGCAATGTTTCAGAATCCAAAGGAGTAAAGAGGGAAAGCGGGAGGGTATATACAGTACCGACCGGACACAACCTAACACCAGAGCGAACCCGGAGCGGACCCCGCGTTCGCTTCCCGGGTTCGCTCGGGGTCCGCGTCGGGTTCGCGTTCAGAAATTTTGGGTGCGCCCCGGGGTCGCTCCGCGTTCGCTCGGGGTCAGCTCTGGGTCCGCTAGAGCGAACCCGGCGTTCGCTTCCTGGGACCGCTTTACGCACTGATGCGTGAAGCGGACCCCGCTTTAATCTCACCGCCAGTAAGCCCCGCCCCTTGTTTATTCCATACAGTAATGGTATTGTTGATCGATCATTGTTGTTTATGCGACTATGCGGACATGTACACTGTACATGTAAACAGTGATATATTGGAGAACATTGATAATTTTTCTAAAATTCAACTGTACAATTGACGTAGATTTACATGTACATGAATAATTGATTTCCTTGATTTCTCGATCTCGAGAAATTCAAACTAATTTAACAGCGGGTTATAAGGCATTTATTTTTCTTAAGTTATAATGAGAAAATAAAAAAGAAGGGGAAGAAAAGAGTGTTAAATTGATTTTCAGTGTATCGAATGTTGTACAAGTGAAACTGACGAAAGAAATCCAAACTAAATAACTTTTAAATTCATGCTTTATATAGTTTAAAAATACATTTGTTATTCCTTAGGTTTTGCTAAATCGTAGTTTAAATGTTTGCTTACATGTTACACATGAATTATGATATCGCATCTATAAATAACATGTAACGTTTGTACATCTGATATATTTAGATTTCATTTATAGTAGTTACATGTGAAAAGTTCGTAATAAATATTAACTGGACATTTTCTAAAAAAAAAAAAGGCAATAATAATTGCTCTCCCGACCCCATCAGAATATATGCCCCCTATTAAACACACATTGTCTTTAAAATATTCTAATTATTTAATTATTTTATTTATTATTTCTCAATTTACGTGTTTCATTATATTATTCAAAATTTACATCAAAATTATTGATCTTCGTAATCTTCTTGGGCATGAAAAAATGCGTGTATATGAAAATCTTCGTTCTGGATGCACAGATTGAGGTCATTCCGCCCTAATGGTATTAACAAACTGAATGACTTCACCAGAATGAACGTGAATTAGACCCAATTCTTGATGATACTAACAGAATATTCTTTCAATATAGCGTAACTCTAAAGTTAGCCTTACCAACTCTCGAACAACCCACATAACTATGCATTGCTTACGCCTTTATTAATTATTTTTTTCCTAATAATTAGTCCTAAAACATTTCAAAATTTAAAATAGATAACAATTCATATATTGAAATATCCTTTCTATATTGAATTTCTCTTATTATTTCTTGTCAAGTATAGTTACGCCATTTTGAAAGAATGAAACAATGTACGATTTACTAAATGTCGTGATTAATTAGCGCAATTAATTCGTTCAATTATGTAAATCGCACTTCACCTGAGTTATGATCTCTCTCTCTCTCTCTTTCTCTCTCTCTCTCTCTCTTGTCTTGATGTTTCCTGTATCTTTTTATATTTAAATATTGAGCACGTTAATATTCCTAAACTGTTAGTATTTTGAAATGATGAAATTTTACAATAATTGTCGAAGACCAACTATGTTTCTTTTCTCCTCTTTTGTCAGTAAAAATTGTAATAACAATTGATTTCCATTTTTATGTATTTACCCAATTTATTTACCAAATGGACTATAAAAACTGGAATATAAACTTAAGAAAATAAAAATTTAAATAGTCATGTATAATTGTACGTGGAAAAATTAAAACAAATAATTAATTAGTTGTTTTAACAAAATAAGAAAATAAATATATAAATAAAAATTACAACCCGGAGAATTAAGGCAGGTCCACACTTTTACGGATCCGGTTTTAATTTTACACACCGATATGAAATTTTGATTATCCTTGTCTATTGAAATAAAATCTTTTTGGATGATTGAAAATAATTTAGCAAGTATATATTTGTTTATTATAGTGTCATTGTGCACACAAAGCATTTAATGTACATTATTTATAGGAATAATCACTTTGCACTCTGTCCATAGGATCTATATGTAATTTAGTACATACACAAACAGAGAATTCTTAATTGCCGTTATGGACCTAAAGCTTTTAATTTTTTTTAAACAAACTAACTTGAGATCTATTTATTTTTAATTTTTAGCCTATATCATCTTTTTAAATTTACTTTTTTATAAGTTTTGCGAATAACGATTGAAAAAATAGATATTCCAAAAATGGGGGTATAGGTGTACAAAAGGCTGTTTTGTAAAAATTTTCTGGTCAACCATAATAAAGTATGGTTTTCTGCTAACCTAAGATATAATTCTAAATAATTGTGAAGAAAAAATAGCATATAAACATAAAAGATTTTGAGAAATATTTAAAATAAAGATATTTTGAGCTTTTTCTCTGAAAGATTTTGACACAATCAGCATCAATTTGTTAATGTTTTCCAAAAAAGATTTCAAATATTCGCTTGGCAAATGAATATTTTTTGATTTTCCTAAGTTTTAACATAAATATTATGTGATTTGGTACATAGCTAAATAAAATATGATATAACACTTCTTTATGTTCAATTTTGGCTGTTGAATTTTAGAGGTATATACTCCGAGACATGTTACATGAAAATTAACCTGCAAAGATATGTTTTTATGGGTGATTTAGTTAGATTATGACTTATTCAAGATTTTCAAATCGAAAAATAAACAGTTTGACAGAAAATTCTGAAAGTACGGACCTACCTTAAAATAAATAAATATTAAATAATATTATCATAATAGA
>NW_026941680.1:0-13437 GCF_032062105.1 Saccostrea cuccullata
AAGGCAAACAATATTCACTGAATATAAGCATGTTTAATGTTATTGAATTAATGGCGAAGAAATTTGGGGAGTGGGGGAAGTCATGCATCAATCGCAGAAATATATCCTTACCTCCCGACCGAGGTACATGTATCAAATCAACTTTTGCCAGTCCTGGAAGATATTTTGACTTGCAACACCATTTCAACTGTTTACCAACAATCACAATCATTTAATAAAATATGCCACTTAATTATCCTCCTTGGAAATATTCACCACTTTGGATACCCATATATTTGAGGGTGTTTGGACCTTTAAAAATGCACCAATCATATTCTTTGTTGGATTTTGCAATTGTATGTCAGATTCAATTGCACTGAAGTCAGAATTATTTATAATTGTTTAATCACTCAACACATCACTTTGTCGATTTGAAGTGTATACTATTAAGCAGGATTTGTGATATACAACTTGAATACAATGATAATCTGAAAAAAAGAATTTGAATATAAAAAGTTTTTATCATGCTTTTATACACATGTTAAAATTTATGAGAAGCGATGTCGGAAGTCGGAACTAGTACTTTTTTACCACTCTTTTTATAACATATGTCATAATTATTCATATACTGTTCACAGAATCAAAGCAGAGAAGGAAGTAATCTCGGTGAGATTCGTAAGGGACTAACATTTTTGGTCTGGCGTCCCTCCGAGGGAGCGCCAGCTAGACCAAAAAATTTCAGTCCCTACGAATCTAACTGAGATTAAGGGAGCAGATATCTCTCTCTTTTTTATAAGATTATTCTCTTTATTGAATAAATTGATAAATTTATTATTTATGTAAAGGTTGTCTACATCTCTTATCTTACAAGTTAATTCATATACATTTGTATATGTTGCCTTTGTAACCAGATGCTTATTTTGTTTGTCAGAGGCCACAGGCTTGGACTGGCATATTTGAAAATCACTATTTGATTAATATATTGGGACATTTACTAAGAATGATTTTTTAAAAGCATAATTTACATATAATTAGTGCTCTATCTCTTCCTCCCTCTCTATCTCTCTCACTCTCTGGGGACATGCTGAACTATACCTTTTGATTTAGACTAAATTAAAAATATCAATGTATGAGAAAAATTAAACAAAGTTTTCAGTAAAAATGTATATGTAACACGCAGAATAATGAGTAAGCCTATATATGAACGTTAAATAGTAATAATGTTATTTATTTGAATTTTCCGCATAAACATTTTTCAAAAATTTATATTTTTGAACACCTACAAATATTTTATCTACAATCATCATGTGTACGAAAAATATCGCAAGTCCCTATGCCTCGACTTTGACGTCATTTTCTGCACATTTTAACATCAAGAGAAAAAATTGATGACTTGTCAAATATTATGGTTATAACCTGGCTACTGGGGAGGGCTTCTGTTAAAAATCATCCATAATAGACATGTAGATGTGGAAAGCATTGACTAATGCGAAGACATTTCTCCTATTTTTAAAAAAATGTTTTTAATTGAACTATAGAACTACTAGGCTATTAAAAATCTGTTTAGCCTAACATATTTACCATGTATAGATAATGTATTTATGCTAAAAAAGATTTATGGTTGTGTTTATATAATTTACAGTAACATTTCTTACGATAAATTAAATCCTTGCAATGTGATATTTTGAATAACATGAAATTATATAAGGTAACTTTGCTTCCTGCATGGGCCAGCTGACCAAAATCATATTTCATAAATATTAATTAATTTTAACATGGGGCGCATTCCTCTTGGAGATAAAACTTGTTCAAAAATACGCGTAAGATACCAATGTTTGATTTTGTATTTGAATTTTTTTTTCTGAGAGGAATGTGGCCTCGACTTGAAATTTAAAAATGAATTTGTAAAATCAGTGAAAAATTCAAAACCGTCATAGGTTTTAGCCATTACGATGAAAAAGCCAACATCTGGTTTGACTAAAACTACCCACCCCTGCATTGACCAAGTCAAGTAGATAGGGAAACCACAAATAGTTTTAATGTAAACGATGATTAATTCATAGGCCATATATTGTACTTTCTGACTTTTGTTTTTTGTCAACTCTTAGGAATTTGTTTTGATGTCTTGATTGCTTTGTTAGCAGAAGAGGAGGTGTATGCTGACCTGGAAGGATCCCAACAGCAGTCAAGAAGAGAAGAGGAGGTAAGATGCACACTGTACATCTTACAGGTTTTCATGATCTTTACCTTGCAAAATGATGTTGACTGTATCAGTATTTGACCTCTTGACTTCCAGTTGACAGGATGCACAGCAAGCAGAAGAGCCCAGCCCATCGCAGCCCAACCCAGCAGAGGACCCAGTGAAGCCCAATCGAGGATCCAATTCCGCTAACAGAGAAGCATTTTGAATTTAATTCTTTCCTTCTGTCTCTTTCCTTATCTAACAGAACTAACCATGCCCTACCCTTTAACATTGATTTTGTTGTAATTTCATTGAATTTGTGTGTTTTGTTTCATTGTTTTGAATTTTTACTAATCTCGTCTCAGTTGTATATTTTCAGGCACTCGAACGTGGTACAACGCGGGAGCACCCAGCCAGACAGCCGCCACCACCCAGCCAGCCAGCCATAGATGAAGAGCAAGGAGCCCATTGCCCAGCTTTGTCTAGCAGCTTACATTCGCCAAGGCGGTGAGTTACAGACTGCTTTGGTAGTACTTCTGATTCCTGTTTTGCATTTTAACTTGATCAGAGCAGCTATTGTTCTTATTTTGAGCTCCTGATTTTCTGTGTTTTGAGGAGCGTCGATCCCACAGACGCATTCAGCAGCATTCTGGGGAGCAAGGATCAACTGCGACTGCACAGCAGTAAAGAAGAGAAGAGGAGGTAAGATTCACACTGTACATCCTGCAGCCTTTTCGTGATCTTAACCTTGCAAAATGATGTTGACCTTATCAGCATTTGACCTCTTGACTTACAATTGACAGGATGTGCAGCTATCAGCAGAGCCCATCTGAGCCCAGCCCAGCCCAGCAGAGGATCCAGGTATCTAACACCTCTAACAAACCACTCTAACAAACTTCCAACAAATAACACTAACAAACTTCTATCAAATAACTCTAACAAACTTCAACAAATAACACTAACAAACTTTTAACAAATAACACTAACAAACTTCCAACAAGTAATTCTAGCAAACTTCCAACAAATAACACTAACAATCTTCCAACAAATAACACTAACAAACTTCCAACAAATAACACTAACAAACTTCAAACAAATAACACTAACAATATTCCAACAAATAACACTAACAATCTTCTATCAAATAACACTAACAACCTTTCAACTGGTAACACTAACAAACTTCCAGCAAATAACACTAACAAACTTCCAAGAAATAACACAAACTTCCAACCGTCCAACAATAACACTAACAAACTTTCAACAAATAACACTAACAAACTTCCAACAAATAACACTAACAACCTTCCAAAAAATAACTCTAACAAACTTCCGAAAAATAACTCAAACAAACTTTCAACAAATAACACTAACAAACTTCCAACAAATAACACTAACAACCTTCCAAAAAATAACTCTAACAAACTTCCAAAAAATAACTCAAACAAACTTCCAACAAATAACTCTAACAAACTTCCAACAAATAACACTAACAATCTTCCAAAAAATAACTCTAACAAACTTCCAAAAAATAACTCAAACAAACGTCCAACAAATAACACTAACAAACTTCCAACAGATAACACTAACAATCTTCCAACAAATAACTCTAACAAACTTCCAATAAATAACACTAACAATCTTCCAAAAAATAACACTAATGAACTTCCAACAAATAACACTAACAAACTTCCAACAAATAACTATAACAAACTTCAACAAATAACTTTAACAAACTTCAACAAATAACACTATCAAACGTCCAACAATAACACTAACAACCTTCCAAAAAATAACTCTAACAAACTTCCGAAAAATAACTCAAACAAACTTCCAACAAATAACTCAAACAAACTTCCAACAAATAACACTAACAATGTTCCAACAAATAACACTAACAATCTTCCAAAAAATAACTCTAACAAACTTCCAAAAAGTAACTCAAACAAAAGTCCAGCAAATAACTCTAACAAACTTCCAACAGATAACACTAACAATCTTCCAACAAATAACTCTAACAAACTTCTAACAAATAACACTAACAATCTTCCAAAAAATAACACTAACAAACTTCAACAAATAACACTAACAATCTTCCGACAAATAACACTAACAAACTTCCAACAAATAACACTGACAAACTTCCAACAAATAACACTAGCAAACGTCCAACAGTAACACTAACAATCTTCCGACAAATAACACTACCAAACTTCCGACAATTAACACTAACAATCTTCCAACAAATAACACTAACAATCTTCCAACAAATAACACTAACAAACTTCCAGCAAATAACACTAACAAACTTCCAAGAAATAACACTAACAAACTTGCAACCATCCAACAATAACACTAACAAACTTTCAACAAATAACACTAACAAACTTCCAACAGATAACACTAACAATCTTCCAACAAATAACTATAACAAACTTCAACAAATAACGCTAACAATCTTCCGACAAATAACTCTAACAAACTTCCAACAAATAACTCTAACAAACTTCCAACAAATAACACTAACAAACGCCCAACAATAACACTAACAATCTTCCGACAAATAACACAAACAAACTTCCAACAAATAAACTAGCAAACTTTCAACAAATAACACTAACAAACTTCTGACAAATAACTCTAACAAACTTCCAACAAATAACTCTAACAATCTTCCAACAAATAACACTAACAATCTTCCAACAAATAACACTAACAAACTTCCAGCAAATAACACTAACAAACTTCCAAGAAATAACACTAACAAACTTGCAACTGTCCAACAATAACACTAACAAACTTTCAACAAATACCACTAACAAACTTCTGACAAATAACTCTAACAAACTTCCAACAAATCACACTAACAATCTTCCAACAAATAACACTAACAATCTTCCAGCAAATAACACTAACAAACTTCCAAGAAATAACGCTAACAAACTTGCAACTGTCCAACAATAACACTAACAAACTTTCAACAAATAACACTAACAAACTTCTGACAAATAACTCTAACAAACTTCCAACAAATAACACTAACAATCTTCCAACAAATAACACTAACAATCTTCCAGCAAATAACACTAACAAACTTCCAAGAAATAACGCTAACAAACTTGCAACTGTCCAACAATAACACTAACAAACTTTCAACAAATAACACTAAAAACTTCCAAAAAATAACTCTAACAAACTTCCAAAAAATAACTCAAACAAACGTCCAACAAATAACACTAACAAACTTCCAACAAATAACACTAAGAAACTTCCAACAAATAACACTAACAATCTTCCAGCAAATAACACTAACAAACTTCCAAGAAATAACACTAACAAACTTGCAACTGTCCAACAATAACACTAACAAACTTTCAACAAATAACACTAACAAACTTCCAAAAAATAACTCTAACAAACGTCCAACAAATAACTCTAACAAACTTCCAAGAGATAACACTAACAATCTTCCAAGAAACAACACTAACAAACTTGCAACAAATAACGCTAACAATCTTCCAAAAAATTACACTAACAAACTTCCAACAAATAACACTAACAAACTTCTATCAAATAACTCTAACAAACTTCCAACAAATAATGCTAACAAACTTCTATCAAATAACTCTTACAAACTTCCAACAAATAACTCTAACAAAATTCCAACAATAACACTAACAATCTTCCAACAAATAACTCTAACAAACTTCCAACAAATAACGCTAACAAACTTCTATCAAATAAATCTAACAAACTTCCAACAAATAATGCTAACAAACTTCTATCAAAGAACTCTAACAAACTTCCAAAAAAAATTACTCTAACAAACTTCCAACAATAACACTAACAAACTTCCAACAAATAACACTAACAAACTTCCGAAAAATAACTCTTAACAAACTTCCAACAAATAACACGAACAAACTTCCAACAAATAAAACTAACAAACTTCCAACAAATAACACGAACAAACTTCCAACAAATAAAACTAACAAACTTCCAACAAATAACACCAACAAACTTCCAACAAATAACTCTAACAAACTTGCAACAAATAACACTAACAAACTTGCAACAAATAACACTAACAATCTTCCAACAAATAACACTAACAAACTTGCAACAAATAACACTGTCAAACTTCCAACAAATAATACTAACAAACATCCAACAATAACACTACTAACAAACTTCCAACAAATAACACTAACAAACTTCCAACAATAACACTAACAAACTTCCAACAAATAATTCTAGCAAACTTCCAACAAATAACTCTAAAAAACTTCTAAAAAATCATCCTAACAAACTACCTACAAATCATCGTAACCAACCAGTAACAAATCCTAACACTACTAAAACTACTAACAGTCTGCTTAATGTTGTGTGACGCGTCTAGTGTGTTGGTGTTAGTGTCTGTGTGCTTGTCGCCTCTCGCTTTCAGCCATCACCGCTGGCCAGCAGCAATGCTAAAAGGGAAGGAATTTTCATGTCTTCCCCTGCCAGTACATAGCCTCTCCACAACAAGTCCTATGCGATGCCTCCACGTGGAAGCAGACGGATACTGGGCAGCTTTTGGTCCCAGGCTAAGTTCGCAAGGGCGCACACTTAGATGAATCTTGATAGTCTTTACTGGTACTTCATCTAGGTACTGAGTAAACTGATCACAACCCCAATTTAGTAGGGGACCCAATTGATATAAGTGCTGGCTATTTATCCCTATTAAAATAAAAGTGAACCTTTGTCCATTGTCATTCGTCATCTTCTTTGTTGTAAACTTTCACATTTATATCTTTAGAAGTACTGGGCCAAAGTCAGACAAACTTGGCACAGAGTATCTTTGGGTTAATGGGATTCAAGTTTATTCAAATGAAGGTCCACACCCTCTTCCAAGGGGAGATTATTACACAAGTGTAAAATTAAAGACATCTTTTAAAGGAGATCTGAAGATTTAAAAATCTTTTCAAGAACCACTGGGACAGTAAAGTTACATTGATATAAATCATCTTTATGTAGTGTAGATTTAAATTTATTCAAATCAAGACCCACTGGGATAGGGTGGGGCAACAATGGGGATCAGAAATATACTGTGGTTTCATTAATATTGATTGAGCACCAATTTTCGAGGATTTCATTGTTGAGCAGATCCTCGAAATTCAATGTTCTTTGAATTAAGAAACTTGGTATTCATTTGTATAGGCAATGTTTTAGTCCACTCAATTACGTATCCTCAAAAACATCTGTTTTACAAAATCCACTAAATTGGTGCCAATGAAAATTAATGAAACCACAGTACATAGAAATACATAGGTAAAATCTCTCTTTTGAAATTTTCAAGAACAACAAAGCTACAATTAGTCAAATTGATGTGGAATCATCCTTGGGTAGTGAAGATTTCAGTTTATTCAAATCATGACCCCCAGGGGTAGGTTAGGGCCAAAATAGATGATCAAAGTTTTACTTTAGCCAATATATAGGAAAAATGATTAAAAAAATCCTCTCAAGAACATCCTCAGGTAGTGTTATAGTCATTTAAAGACAGATGATACAAACTTGTATCAAAAATCATGAAAATAATAACCTACGTTATATTTATATGATTGAGTAAAATAAATAAGTATAACCACACAGATTTTTATTTTTCATTTAAAAAGTCAAAATAATGGTATTTTAGAGACAAAACAGTTGTATAGATTAATAGGGATGGTTGAATTTGGAACATTATTTACAATCAAAATAGGTAAAAAAAAATATATATACCAATCCAGGCATCCATATTTTTATTTGCATCATTTGTCCTTAAGTTTGTTCAAATCTTGACCTCAGAGGTAGGATGGGGCCACAATGGCCGATCAAAGTTTTACATAGAAATATATAGAAAAAATCTTTTAAAATCTTCTCAAGAATTAATGCAAAGCCATGATTACAGTGATATTTATATGAAGCATTCTCTGGTTGTGTAGATTCAAGTTTGTTCAAACCATATCCCCCCACCACCCTTTCTGGGGTTAGTGGGTCCACAAACGGAGATCAAAGATTTACATAAGAAAAAAGAGGAAAAAATCTTTTCAAGAACAGAAAAGCTATGTTTAGTCATATTGACGTGAGCATCCTCAGGTAGTAAAGATTTCAATTTGTTCAAATCATATGACCTCTTGGGTAAGGGAGGGACCACAATGTTGAATCAAATTAAATTTTTTAAAAAATGTTAAATTTTTTTTTCTTAAGAACAGCAAAGTTATATGCTATGTTGCAACCACTATTGAAATAACGACCACTATTGAAATAATTATATCAATAGTGGTTGAGAGTACATTTCAATAGCAAACATAGTTAGTAACCACTATTGAAATACGACCACTATTGAAATAATTATATCAATAGTGGTTAAGAGTGCATTTCAATAACAAACATAGATAGTAACACTATTGAAATACGACCACTATTGAAATATTTATATCAATAGTGGTTGAGAGTGCATTTCAATAGCAAACATAGTTAGTAACCACTATTGAAATACGACCACTATTGAAATAATTATTTCAATAGTGGGTGAGAGTGCATTTCAATAACAAACATAAATAGTAACCACTATTGAAATACGACCACTATTGAAATAATTATTTCAATAGTGGGTGAGAGTGCATTTCTATATAATAACCATAGGTTTCAACCACTATTGAAATACGAGCACTACTGAAATAATAATTTAATAGTGGGTGAGAGTGCATTTCAGTATGGTAACTGTAGGTTTCAACGACTATTGAAATATACTACCAGTATTGAAAAAAAAAGTTTCACCGCGTCAGCAACTTTTGAAATAATTATTTCAATATATATTGGATTCATTGGTCAAAGCACTATTGAAATCAATAATTTTATCCATATTGAAATCTTTATTTCAAAAGTGAACATTATTTCAATAGTGTTTGGAACCTATGTTTGTTATTGAAATGAATCTCACCACTATTGAAATAATTTCAAAAGTAGTCGTATTTCAATAGTGGTTACTATCTATGTTTGTTATTGAAATGCACTCTTACCCACTATTAAAATAATTATTTCAATAGTGGTTGTATTTCAATAGTGGTTAATAATTATGTTTGCTACTGAAATGCACTCTCAACCCCTATTGATATAATTTATATTTCAATAGTGGTCGTTATTTCAATAGTGGTTGCAACAATGCTGTATATTAATTTGGAGGCATCCCCGTTTAGTAAAATTCAAAAAAGTCTTTAAATTAAAAAAAAATTTAAAATCTTTTTCTCAAGAACAGTTATATTACTTTGGAGACATCCCTTTTAAGTGTAAAATGTAAGCATTTTAAAAGTATATTTTCCACAGGTATTGTTGATGTATTTTAAAAATTTTTTTAGATATGGACAAGAACATTTACAACCTTACAGAAATTGGTGAAAGCAACTGTTAAGCAAATGTAAAATGTAACACTGAAGTATGTTGACCCTTACTATAAAGTGAAATGAGTAGCTACAGCCAGACAGGAACATGGGGCTATAATTCAGTCTATTTTTTTAACCTTGCATTGGAAGGAATTTAGCATCTGACCTCCTTTAACACAAAATACTACATTTTAACATGAAACACTATGTGCCCGACGGCAACAAAGTTTGAAAAAGCTATTTTTAGCATATAGGTCACAGTCAAGGTCATTGACCTTGGTGTCATTTGAATGAACTTAATTAGGAGTAAGCATACCAAATATGAAGTCCCTATGTCCTATGGTTCAAAACTTGTGGCAAAAAGTCGAAAAAGCTATTTTTAGCATATAGGTCACAGTCAAGGTCACCTTGATGTCATTTGGAAGAACTTTATTAGTGGAGTACGCACATGAAATATGAAGACTCTATCTCTTATGGTTCAAAAGTTATGGCGAAGGTTAAAGTTGACAACAGACAGATAAACAGACAAACAGACAGGACAAAAACAATATATGCCCTGGATCTATCGATCCAGGTGCATAAAAAAATGCAAATGGACAGTTACATACAAAAGGTGAAAAAAAATCTAGAAATGGCAAGACAAATGTATGTGGATGGGCCCTTCAAGATGTGGAAACGAGCAGCTACAGCACACAGCTAGGAATCCATTGAATTGGTGGAAAAAACAGGAAAAAGTTGATGCATGTGGACCCTGTAAGATGTGGAAATGTACTAGTTCAGCTAGACAGGATTTGGTAGAAAAACCAGGAAAAAGGCAAGACCAATGGTGGATCTGGACACTCTAAGATGTGAAAATGAGCAGCTACGGCTAGGAATGATGGAAAAGCTGGGAAGAGGTAAACCTGGATATAAACAAAGATGTTGACCCTCAGAGATGTGGAAATGAGAGATACAGCAAGATTTAATTACTGCAGTGGATAACTGTCACTTATCAGGTATGTTATATGAAATATGATCCAAGTTTTTTTGTTTGGTTTTTTTTTGTAAAAAACATCAAATGAATATCTGATCCGTGAGCTCTATACCAGTAGTGCTTTATACATAGATCAATTTTTTTCCCAATTTTATTTTAGCCCCTTTTGCTCTTAATTCTTGTGGGTGAATTTAGAACGGGGTGATTTTTGCAAAAAAAAAAACCTGCATAACTGTGAGCAAATTTGAATTAAGACAAAATTGTCTGCAATCATTAGAGGATGAATTAAAACGGGGCAAAAATAATTTCGAATACAGTATTTTACTTACAGATGTGTTTTTGTGAATTTATGTTTATACCATCATAAATGCTAAAATTTATGAACTATTTTATAGTGTGCTTTGGTGGTTGTACCCATTAAGATACTCAAGATGAAAGTATGTTGATTTCTTTGACATAATGAATACCTACGAGTCCTCAGGTATGGAAATGTTTACCTCTGTGTATGCTATTCTGTAATCTGAAACTGTTCTTTATTTTATTTTGTTGGTCCTCATTTGGTTAATAAGCATTTTTTTTCATTCATTCACAGAAAATTAAAGTATTGAAGAGGCATATTTTTGTGATTGTATTTGGTGAAAGATGACAAAGCAGAAAGCCAGATCTGTGGAGCACACATCCAGTCCACAACAGTATGGGTGTCTGAGTTGTTAGAGGGTATGGGGTTGCCCACTCAGACACGTGGGTTTTCCCCAGGTGCTCCGGTTTCCTCCCATGCTGACCCCCCCCCCCCTTTTTTTTTGTTTAATACCATTGAGACATTATCTTTGAAGATATATTCTAACGCAAATATTTTTTTTATTTCTTATCTATTTTTTTGCTCTAAGGTTATTTTATGTTGTTATTACAATCTTTTTTTCTGAAATTAAATTATATATGTTGCAGATATAATATCAATTGTATGCACAGGCACCTGACGTTACTTATTTTTCTTTTAATAAAAAAAATATACACAAAATGAGTATTCCTGTAATGTACAAATTCTGTCAGTAGTTGTACCAGTTATAATTTGTATGGTCAATTCTGATTATTTACTAGCTGTTCATGTACATAAATGTATTTTATTTGTAACTAAATATGCAGTAAAAGTAATAAATATTTAATGTGACATGATTTGCATTTTAAAAAATATAAAATTTAGATTTGAAAATGTTTTTTTTTTGTTAATGTTAACTGTGTTTCGTAAATTATGATTTGTTTGTGTAAAATTATGTGATTTGTGATTGTGAAAACAAACAAAAGGAAAACAAATGCAAAATATGAAAGCCAAATGAAAACAAGGCAAAAAGTAAAAAAGAGAAAAGATAAGCAAAGACCAATAAAATAAAATAAAAAAAAAACAAACAGCAAATAAAAAAAACAAACCAAAAAAAAAAAAAAAAAGAAAAACAAACAACAAAAAAAAGAAAGAAAAAAATTTGAATGAAAAAAAAATTAAAATGGTGCAAAACAAAAAAAGCACAAAACTTTTAATGCTGCCTGCTTAAATTAACATGTTTGCATGTTTTTTCAAGCAGAAGGTTCCAAGCCCTTAAAAGCAGAGGAGAAGTTTTGGTATTATGTGTTTATGACATAATTATATTACTGAATCTATGCAGTGCCAAATTAATGTAGACAGAACTGATCATGAGATTTTTTATCATCAGAAGATATCAATCAATTTGATGTGTACAATGCGGCAATTCAGATATTATTAATTCAAATCTCTTCAAATATTTACTAGCAGTGGTGTCTTCAATTTTTAGAGCAGTTTTTCCTGAAGTGAGGTGCATAGTCACTATTTCCAGAGGCAACCTTGTTGTCCTCTTCAAAAAATGATTAATATCGAAGTTTAATTATTAAAAAAGACCACAATGCTCATTGTTGTTAATTGCATTGATTCTGTTTCTTGTGAAAGAGATATTTTAGACATATTCAGGTCATCTGACTTCTGATATTACTATTTACTACCGGTAGTACCGGTACATGAATTATGTTTAGAACCTAGTTTTAAAGAAACTGTTTTATATACAATGAAGCGCATTGAAGTGGTAAAATTTTCCGTTCGAATTGAGCGTTTTGAGCTATCTTTAGAGTGTTTATTGTCATCATATGACACGCCTATTTCTTTAGAAATGGATAAAACGGTCAAGTTGTTTCTTCAAATACCTGTAGAACAGGTTTTCTATGAATATAACAGCCAATCAAATTGAGGATCTAAATAAACACCGAGTAAACACGTGTTCGACCGAAACATGTGTTGTGGTAACTTCAATAGACATGATAAGTTCAAAAATATGTACATATTCGTTGCAATTTGTGTTTTACAGAAGCGGGGAGTCTCTAACTCCCTATTCTAATTTTTTCAAAGCACCATTTCAGTGTAACTCATGATGCTTGTCACGAAGAATGAGGTGTCCTAGAACTATGACGAATATTTTTTTCTCGTTTCTAAAAATATGGGCGTGTCATCTTGTTATAATTGACGTTCAAAACATGACTCAGAACTTTTCATCCAAACGGAAAATTTTACCACTTCAATGCGCTTCATTGTATTGCACTAATACAAATTGGTAAGCAGTATTCAAATGTGGCATAATTTTCTGACATTAACCTTCCATGAGACCTTGAACTCATTACTTGATTACTAGTCCTAATGTTAAACAAAGAAGAGTTACTAACAGGGTAATATATCTTAGCTGGGGCATTCATGTTCTACAGACATTTATCTAGTTTAAGATTCCCATGGAACCATGTTTTGAATAAACCACACTGAAATAATGTCATCTGTCATTGCTCTGCTGTTCTTAAGAACTTTCTGTGTATACATTGATAAACAATTGTAAATGACCTTAGAAGGG
>NW_026941681.1:0-13308 GCF_032062105.1 Saccostrea cuccullata
AACTTTGACATTTTGAAAAACGTTGACGAAAACTTTGACATTTTGAAAAACTTTTACGAAAACTTTGACAGTTTGAAAAACTTTGGTGAAAACTTTGACGTTTTAAAAATTTAGGCGAAATCTTTGACCAAAAGAAACCTTTGGCGAAATCTTTGACACTTAAGAAAAAACATAGAAGAAAACTTTGACACTTTGAAAATATTTTATCGAAATCTTTGATACATTGAAAAAAAATATCATAAACTTTGACACTTTGGAAAACTTTGGCTAAAACTTTGACACTTTGAAAAATTTTAGCGAAAACTCTGACAGTTTGAATAACATTAGCGAAAACTTTGACACTCTGAAAAACTTTGGTGAAAACGTTGACACTTAGATTTACAATAGTTAGCTATTGTATTATTTTGCTAGGGAATTGAAAACATTAAAAAAGAAATTTATAAAAAATAAGTTAAGATTGTGTCCATGTCCCTTTTACCTGAAGGTTCGAAAGTTTTAACACATTGTAAATAATCTCTGAGAATAAAGTTCATTTTCAGTTCTGTTCAATATTTTCACATTTTTCAAATACCTCTATTGGAGAGAGTTTATATTATCACATATTAAATTTTTTTTGGCAAGATATAAAGTGAAATATACAATATTATTACATATATGTATATTGCTTTTTTTTTCGACTTTTACATTATGGGTCGATATTATTGTGGGTTTGGTTAAAGTTTTAATTGAAAATTAGAAATATTGTATCCAATTATTTTTATTTTGTAAGATTTAAATAATAATCAAAAAATTGTATACCAGTAATAGAGATACAAGACAGATTGATAACCTCAAACCTTTTGCAAATAAAAAAAACAAGTTTCCGTGTTTTTCTTTACCTAGGTTAAATACATTAATATGATCTTCCAAAACATAATTTTTCAATAAAGAAGCTAGTTTTAAAGACGATTACACAATTTGTAGTGATTTGTTGAATCTCGACTATGTTGTGAGTATGATTTAAAAATCAAAACTCAGGCGCAAGTTTTGTTTAAATTTTGAAGACTTTTACGTTCCACATCTGTTTTATAAATAAAAAATGATGTTCAATTTTTTGCTGATCGTTTGATTTGTTTTGATTAGGAATTAAAAACATTAAAATTTATTTTTAAAAAAATATGTTATAATTATTTCCTGTCCCTCTATTCTAAAGGTTTAAAATTGTTTAAACATTTCCGATTAGCTCTGACAGTGATCATTTTCAGTTTTTTATTCAATACTTTAAATATTTTTCAACTTAAAATAACTGTATTGGAGCGAGTAAACATTATGACATTTTAACAACTTTTTATTGTGTGCTATAAAATAAACATATACAGTGTGTAATTATAAAAAGGTACATTGGTTACTTCGACTTATACAATATGAGTCGATATCATTGATTTGGGTTTTTTTTCTTTGATTTAACAAAGAAAATTATAAATATGTTTGTACAAATATTTTTTTATTGCCTATTTTTAATGATGAGCAGGAATTTGACTCTCAGTAGTAGATATACAAGACAGATTTAGAACCATGAACCTTTGTCAAGTACACAGGGTACGCTCCATGTTATTGTTTACATAGGTTTAATATTTTCAATAGTTTTTTTCAAAGCAGATTTTCTCGATAAAGAAGTTAATTCTTATTATGATTACACAGTTTCTATTGAAATGATGAATCTTTTAATATCATAAGTATAATATTTTCTACAAGAACAAGGCACAAGTCCTGCTTATATCTTGATGACTTGTACGTCGTGAATCTCCTTTACAAATCAACAAATGTTTTTCAAATTTTTGTTGATCATTTGATTAGCTTGAATTAGGAGCTGTAAGCATTAAAATTCATTGTTAAAAGAAATAGGTGATATTTTCTCTTAAAACTGAAGTTTTGAAGAATTTATTCACACTGACAATATTTTCCAAGGACTGAATGAATGTCATTTTCCGTTTCGTGTCAATAATTTTCAAATTAAAAAATCTGTATTATCACATTTTTAACAAATATTTGGCATGCTATAGAATAAACAGGTATATGTTTTATTATTTATATTGCTTGTTTTGACTTTTACAATATGGGTTGAAATCATGTTTCTTTTAAAGTGACAAAGAAAATTAATAGTGTTTTGTGTTCAATAATTTTTTCCTTTATTTTCTCTATGTCACGAATAAAATATAAATAATCAAGGTATGTTTTTGAATTTGTACTTAAAAGACCAGAAGCTTCTATCCACAACATTTCTTTCATTGCACAGTTTCAAGTAGAAGTTGTATGCAGCATTAATAGACTTTGGTTTTGTTAGTTTAACAACATGTAAGATTTCAAGTTCCAATCCTTGCCAGCGGCCTCGAAATCCAGCTGCACAGTGTTTTCTTGGTACCTTTTGAATATTCTCTCTCTGAATTTCATTAACTGGTAAATCATCAGGGTTAGGGTTCATATCTTCGAATCTTTCGACCTCTCCTGAACTGTCTTCATTCTCAGAGTCATCATTAAGTTTTTCAGATCTCTCATACATTACTTCAGGCTTAGATATCAAATACGGAAGATGATCATGCAACTTCATCACTGTAAGATGAGGGAAAATTTGCAGTCTAAATGTGGAAAGAATTTCATGTTTCTGAAGGGTATTTGTCAAATTTGGGAGTTTCTTGTGGATCTTCAAATGATGTTTTTGGAAATTTTCGTAGGAAACATACCAGTTATTTTGCATCAAACCTATGCATGACACATAGGTACAAATTTCTGTCAATAACTGAATGTTGAAATGTTCTTCCATCAAATTGCAAAGAATCTCCGAAATCCATGGAAAGGAAAAATTATTGTCATTTGCAATATCTCGGAATTTTGAAGAATGAACTAATCCTTCTGATTCTAGAGAATGGATAACAAGATTAGTGACTTCTATGCTTTTGTCAGTAGAAATTTGGCCAGATTGTTCATATAGAATTTTCAAATACCCATTTCCTCTCCAAGCTATTTTAGGATTTCTATTCCCGTCATAAAATGATAGATCTGGGAAGTATATAATATCTAAACTTTGAAATCCCTTTATCAAAACATCTGTAGTATTTCTACCCTCTTCTTCTATCAATTCTAAGACACGCTTAAATACATATGGGTGCTTATATTGTAGTTTGTTGCAAAGTTTATTGCATAAGTCCAACAAGGTGATGGACCCAGAAAATCTCCCCCCTCCTGGGAAAGTTTTACCTCTCATGTTTGCTAAAAGAGAGTGACCACAATTTGCTATTCTGTAAGGATCAGCCATAATGTCTTGAATTAAGATTAAGACAGCTCTCTTGCCAATTACTACTTCGCCACTTTTCAAAACGTCAGAAAAATTGAATATTCGTCGAATTCTGTTTTCTTCTATTTTGGATAGTTTTATAAACTTCAGTGGAGGGGTACTTCTATTGTTTAATGCACTTACTTCACTATTTTCAAGACATAGGAATCCATTTTCCCAAGTAAGTGATCTGTCAGGAGAGGATCCCCCCGGTCCAAGATTTGACGCAAAAATATTGTCAAGTACTGAGTTTGGTTTTCCTCTCCAGAATTTTTCATTGGCAACTTCGTATTGATATGCTTTCCAAACATCAAAAAAACCACCTTTGTTTTTTTTCTCTTCGAACAAAGTGAATAATGTCTGATGAATATGCTTTGGTATACTGCATATAAAAGTAGAAAAAGTCAGTTGGGGATCTAGTGATGATGTTTTGTTCGAAAATGGCACCAAGAGCGGGTACTTTGCAATTAGATTTTGTAGCACAGAACAATCGATAAAGTCTTTAGCGATAATGGTTTTTGAACTGTTCTGTTGCATGGCAACTATTTCAACCCTAGCGTTGATCTTGACCAGTTTAAGGCAGTTTTCTTCACATATATCTAAGTACTCTTTGCTTTTTTTCTCTAAACTTTTTAGTATTTCTTTATGAAGAATACCTGTAGAAACTATGCATCCAAACGTTGGATGAATATACGATACACTCAGATGTGGAGTGTCGGCATAGAATTGGACAAAATGTAAGACATGAGGAGGGTTACAAATTTGTCGTAGTTCTTGAGTAATGTCAAGTATTCTTCCGTCTAAGTTTGTCTGGAAGTTTGCACAGGAACTCAAAGTGAGTGCTGTAGTAAATGTCCCACGCTCACCGACAATATCTTGTAGTCCAAATCTTGACCATAATAAATGTTGATCAAAGAACTTGGATGAAATGGTTATGGCAGCATGAATAGAAATAGTAGCTTTGTTCACATCAAATGCTTTTACGATGATTTCATCCGAAGTATCATGTTGACCTAATTGAAAAGCTAATACTGTCACCTCAAATTCCTCTTTATGCAGCGTTATTTGAAGTGCTTCATCCAAAAGACGTAACACAAGAATCCTGTCGTCTGGTAACACTCTCCATTTCCGGATATTTTTAATTGAATTTTTCTTAAATGTACCTCTAGATATATCCACTGGCGACAAGGATTGAATACACTTCGAAAAATTATTTCGGAACGAATCGTAAAAATCGTATTGATATTTTTGAAGAAGTGATTCATTCACATGTGTGAAATGTGTGCGTTGAGGTTTTGGTAATAGGGCGAGATGAAATTCAAAACCATCACCTTCAAACATTTTTGTACTCACACTCCATCTTAAACATTCAAGCCCCTTCCTAGAAAAACTGGCTAGAGGCAAATGCTTCCTGACAATGTTATAGACTTTAATAAGACTAAATTTCTCTCTTGGTAGAATTCCTAAATACGTGAATGAAGCTGAAATATCTGAAAATCGTTCTAAAGTTGCCACTATACCGTCCACATCAAAATCGAAGTCATACCACAAGGTTTGAGTGACACGTGGAATCGTACAATCTCTTATTCTAATTGGTTCAGTTCTGGTAAGTATGTTAGCTGGATTCAAACCAAACTTGATGACTTCTTCGGTATTTTCCTTACCTGTCGTGATGTATGCTGATTCGACCTCGTTGTCAGTCATTTCAATGTCCTCCAACTTTACGTTTTACATAACGATTAAATGGAATGTGCACGTGATAAACATGATGAGGTTAGGGTTAGGGTTAGGTTTAGGGTTAGGGTTACAGATTAGCGTCTTCATCAGCGTTGGAGGAATGGTTAGCAGGTTAGGTTAACGGCAGGGCTAGAGAAGTCAATTATTTTGATAAAGGTGAGGTGTTAGACTATTGTGATATCAGTAATAACCTCTTGGTAAAAAAAATCAAATTATTGTAGCAGCATAAGATGTGTTTATTTAAGGTAAAGACATAGGTGAGCGTACCTTAACTGCAAGTTCAAGCGCAACTGTAACTTTAATCTTATTCTTAATTTTAGTCTTTATTCTAACCTTAACCTTAAGACAAACTTGACCTTAACTTGATCTAAAAATTCAATATGAACGTTGAACTTAAATGGAAATGTAATAAAAATTTTAATATATCCCTTACCCTTAACTTTAGTCTTAAACTTAACCTTTATACAAACCTTAAACTTCATCTTAATCATACGCAAAACCAAAAATTCAAAACATTAACCTAATCTTAATCTTAACCTGAATCTGAATCTTAACTTTCACCTTAACCTTAATCTTGAACTTAACTTTAACCTTAAATCTGATCATAAGATTATACCGAAGTTTGAGGCTGTATAGCTAAATATATCGTTACATAATGTCTTTCAGGTTGAGGTTGGATGTTTAATTTGCTGTTCATTTTTAAGTAGAGCACACAAGGGTTTAGAATGTATTCAAATCAGGTGAGTTCTGGAAAATATATTTATGCCAATGTGTGTGTGAGTGTGTGTGTGTGTGTGTGTGTTTGTTGGTTGTGTTTTTAATAAATGTATATAGTTTGTCGCTAGAGATCGAAAAGAAGGTGAAAATGTAGAATTGAAGTTGTAGTAAGGTCAATATAAACCAGTGCATTTTCAAGGTCAGAAATAAATTACATGGTTTAAACTGTGTTTCAGTTGAAAATGGAATGTGACACAAACGCAGGAAAAGAGAACGGTAACTATATTTACTCATTAAATTAAGTTAAAAACATATCATTTTTAAAGGAGAAAGTATTTAATTTTCAAGGTGCATAATTCAATTAATTATATTTTCAACAGAATATGTTACAATATCTGAGCTGGACAATATTATTACCAAAGAGATAACCTCATTGAGGAATCTGGTGATGGAAAACACTAGAGTGATGATTATGGAAGAAATGAAAGTATTGAAAGAGGACGTCTTCAGGGAAATTAGCAATGAGTTTTTTATCCAGGACAAAATAAAAGAAGAAATCAAGATGACCGTTTTACTGAAAGTCAAATCGTTTGAATATGAAATGACACAGAAAGTGGCTTTCTTCACAGATCATTTACTAGGTCGGGGTTGGGACCGATTATGGAGAACTCCTAAAGATGAATCTCTGGGCTCTACATTTCTGAAAGAAATTCTAGACAGGCATATTTCTCAGTGCAAGCTCGTTTTAATTCGTCCTTCAAACACTGCAAGAGCTCATTCAACCTTAAGAAGGTATCCAAGAAGACGCGTAGCTAAAAAAGAATCTGATGTCCTTGATTTGATTGATGATTCCAATTTCATGGTGAAATATATTAATGATGAGATAGGTAAAAAATTAAAAAAAACTGTTAAATTCTATACACTGAGTATAGATAATAGCATCAATGATACATTTTGATTGTTGATATTACAGGAAATGGTGTATTTGCAAGGAGGAAGTTCTCTAAAGGTGAACCTTTGCTTGAATACAAGGGGAAATTGAGGGAAGGTCCATTCCTTGAAGACGAGGATGATACCTATTTTTTTGAATTTAATTTCAATGGCAAATTGAAGATGTGAGTAGTTTTTAATCATTTTAAGAGCAGAATGTCTTCTTTTTCTTTCATTTAAATTTAAAAGAAACGATCGCTCCGGAGTCATCTCGTCAAAAGTTGAAAATCGATGATTAATTATTTTAGGGGCTTATCATTTGTTTGGATATATAGAGGAATTCACAAGGAAGGAAATGTTACAGTAAAAAAATAATAATTTAATTTCGTATAACAAGAATAATTCCCTTCCGCTCCCTAACCCCTCTTTTTTATCATACATTTTGGTTAATGTTTATTAGCTTATTTTTATATAGGGTTAGGGTTAGGGTATAGGGGGTTTTACGAAGATCGCTCCGGAGTCATCTCGTCAATGTCAAATTTTGTCACGTGATTTCAGTAGGCGTGGTTATTGTTTTTTTTATCTTAATACTTTGTGTAGCAAAGTATCAAAGTTTATTTTGTTATTTCCATCATACACTTTGGCTCAGTAGGTAGAGCAGCGGACTTCAGATTAAGGGGTGCCGAGTTCGATTCCCGATGGAATCGTTCATTTTATAGCTCAATTTATTTTTTCTAAAGTTGAAAATCGATGATTAATTACTGATCTATTCGAGTCAAGTATTATTACATATTTAGGTTTTATACCTTTTTGTCCAAATCTTGCTTGGAAATCATTTGTTTGGATATATAGAGAAATCATTGAATTCACAAGGAAGGAAATGTTACAGTAAAAAAATAATAATTTAATTTCGTATAACAAGAATAATTCCCTTCCGCTCCCTAACCCCTCTTTTTTATCATACATTTTGGTACAACTCTTACTCTAAAGAATGTTTATTAGCTTATTGATTCAGCTTTGACTCTTTGTTACGGGTAGGGTTAGGGTTAGGGTTAGGGTTAGGGTTAGGGTTAGGGTTAGGGTTAGTGTTAGGGTTAGGGTTAGGGTTATCTCGTCAATGTCAAATTTTGGTGATTTTAGGTTTTTTTTATCTTAATACTTTGTGTAGCAAAGTATCAAAGTTTATTTTGTTATTTCCATCATACACTTTGGGTTAGAGCAGGGTTAGGGTTATGGGTTCATTTTATAGTAAAGTTGAAAAGATCTATTCGAGTCAAGGGTTTATACCTTTTTGTCCAAAGAAATCGCTCCGGAGTCATCTCGTCAATGTCAAATTTTGTCACGTGATTTCAGTAGGCGTGGTTATTGTTTTTTTTATCTTAATACTTTGTGTAGCAAAGTATCAAAGTTTATTTTGTTATTTCCATCATACACTTTGGCTCAGTAGGTAGAGCAGCGGACTTCAGATTAAGGGGTGCCGAGTTCGATTCCCGATGGAATCGTTCATTTTATAGCTCAATTTATTTTTTCTAAAGTTGAAAATCGATGATTAATTACTGATCTATTCGAGTCAAGTATTATTACATATTTAGGTTTTATACCTTTTTGTCCAAATCTTGCTTGGAAATCATTTGTTTGGATATATAGAGAAATCATTGAATTCACAAGGAAGGAAATGTTACAGTAAAAAAATAATAATTTAATTTCGTATAACAAGAATAATTCCCTTCCGCTCCCTAACCCCTCTTTTTTATCATACATTTTGGTACAACTCTTACTCTAAAGAATGTTTATTAGCTTATTGATTCAGCTTTGACTCTTTGTTACGGTTAGGGTTAGGGTTAGGGTTAGGGTTAGGGTTAGGGTTAGGGTTAGGGTATAGGGGGTTTTACGAAGATCGCTCCGGAGTCATCTCGTCAATGTCAAATTTTGTCACGTGATTTCAGTAGGCGTGGTTATTGTTTTTTTTATCTTAATACTTTGTGTAGCAAAGTATCAAAGTTTATTTTGTTATTTCCATCATACACTTTGGCTCAGTAGGTAGAGCAGCGGACTTCAGATTAAGGGGTGCCGAGTTCGATTCCCGATGGAATCGTTCATTTTATAGCTCAATTTATTTTTTCTAAAGTTGAAAATCGATGATTAATTACTGATCTATTCGAGTCAAGTATTATTACATATTTAGGTTTTATACCTTTTTGTCCAAATCTTGCTTGGAAATCATTTGTTTGGATATATAGAGAAATCATTGAATTCACAAGGAAGGAAATGTTACAGTAAAAAAATAATAATTTAATTTCGTATAACAAGAATAATTCCCTTCCGCTCCCTAACCCCTCTTTTTTATCATACATTTTGGTACAACTCTTACTCTAAAGAATGTTTATTAGCTTATTGATTCAGCTTTGACTCTTTGTTAGGGTTAGGGTTAGGGTTAGGGTTAGGGTTAGGGTTAGGGTTAGGGTTAGGGTTAGGGTATAGGGGGTTTTACGAAGATCGCTCCGGAGTCATCTCGTCAATGTCAAATTTTGTCACGTGATTTCAGTAGGCGTGGTTATTGTTTTTTTTATCTTAATACTTTGTGTAGCAAAGTATCAAAGTTTATTTTGTTATTTCCATCATACACTTTGGCTCAGTAGGTAGAGCAGCGGACTTCAGATTAAGGGGTGCCGAGTTCGATTCCCGATGGAATCGTTCATTTTATAGCTCAATTTATTTTTTCTAAAGTTGAAAATCGATGATTAATTACTGATCTATTCGAGTCAAGTATTATTACATATTTAGGTTTTATACCTTTTTGTCCAAATCTTGCTTGGAAATCATTTGTTTGGATATATAGAGAAATCATTGAATTCACAAGGAAGGAAATGTTACAGTAAAAAAATAATAATTTAATTTCGTATAACAAGAATAATTCCCTTCCGCTCCCTAACCCCTCTTTTTTATCATACATTTTGGTACAACTCTTACTCTAAAGAATGTTTATTAGCTTATTGATTCAGCTTTGACTCTTTGTTAGGGTTAGGGTTAGGGTTAGGGTTAGGGTTAGGGTTAGGGTTAGGGTTAGGGTTAGGGTTAGGGTTAGGGTTAGGGTATAGGGGGTTTTACGAAGATCGCTCCGGAGTCATCTCGTCAATGTCAAATTTTGTCACGTGATTTCAGTAGGCGTGGTTATTGTTTTTTTTATCTTAATACTTTGTGTAGCAAAGTATCAAAGTTTATTTTGTTATTTCCATCATACACTTTGGCTCAGTAGGTAGAGCAGCGGACTTCAGATTAAGGGGTGCCGAGTTCGATTCCCGATGGAATCGTTCATTTTATAGCTCAATTTATTTTTTCTAAAGTTGAAAATCGATGATTAATTACTGATCTATTCGAGTCAAGTATTATTACATATTTAGGTTTTATACCTTTTTGTCCAAATCTTGCTTGGAAATCATTTGTTTGGATATATAGAGAAATCATTGAATTCACAAGGAAGGAAATGTTACAGTAAAAAAATAATAATTTAATTTCGTATAACAAGAATAATTCCCTTCCGCTCCCTAACCCCTCTTTTTTATCATACATTTTGGTACAACTCTTACTCTAAAGAATGTTTATTAGCTTATTGATTCAGCTTTGACTCTTTGTTACGGGTATTTTTTTTCATAGAGAGTTTTAAAACCTTTACGTCAGTTCTATTTTTATTATCACGTGCATACTTGTACGTTTAAAGACAATAGGAAGATGTCAAAGAAAATCAAAGAATCCGGTAAGTGGAATAGAGGAAAAGGAATCTTTTCTTAATGCTTGAGATTTAAATATTTTCTGAGAATAAAACAAACTTCAATATGTGGATGAAAAATGACCGAGTTAATAAGAAATAAAGTAGTTTTTACGATTATCAAAATTTGAGATATAGATAAGAGAAAATGACTTTAGTTGAAGATATAAGTAATACCGTATTGAATACCACAGTGAATACCCTGATCTGAAGTGTAAAAATTGCGTTATGAAACAAGCAAATAGATAAATATCTTCTCTTGACCCGATAATATGAATCATGAAATATTGACTTTGTCCATGAAGGGAATTTATTGGAATAAACAATTCTTTTGAAAACGTCTGTACGTCAACTGTATTTAACTGAAAATTAATTCACAATATATATATATTTGTGGTAAAAACTCTTTGATTTCTTTTAAATCTCAAGTCATACTTTGTATGTGATCTTAGTACCAAACTGAAATCTTTACATAAACCATTATATCAAATGATCCCTAACTCTAACCTTAACCTTAATCTTAACCTCAATCCTAACCTCAATCTATTTACCCATTAAATCTCACTGAAAGAACAGAATAATGTAAGCACACACAGATTACTTCATGAGATTTTAATACAATGAAGATCCAAAACAAATAATATCTTCACTTAGAAAAATAAGTAAGTAATAAGAATGAGGAAGATTTCAAGTTAAACTATATAACTATATTTAATTAATAGATGAATCTCGACTCTCTAAACCTGGAAAAGAGGAGATGAAAGGAAAGCAAGTAAAGAAGATAGAAGGTATATCCAAAGTTATCAACAATAAGTTATCATACTTTATGAATTCTGTTTAATTTCATTCAAAAAACAAGAAGCAATGAGGAAGTTGGTAGGATGATAAAACTCCAATTAGAGTTTTCGATTTGGTTTCGGTTTAAAATTTATTCAAGGAAATTAATGTAAAGAATATCGTTTGTACTATATTCATGGCGTAAATATAATTTACTGATTCTCATGCTTGATAAATGATTTCTTCAAAAGAACAAATGAAATTTACAGATCCTGTCTCATCCACAAGTGGAATGGAGCAAGAAAAAGGAGAGGACTTTAAAGGAAAGCAAGAAAGAAAGATTGAAGGTAGACCAAAGCTTATCAACAATAAGTTATCAAACTATATGAATTCTTATAATTTCATTCAAAAGACAACAACCAATGTTGTAGGTGGTAGGATGATAAAACTCCAAATTAAAGGTTAAGTTTTGGGTTCAGTTAAAACTGGATGCGATGAAACTAATATAAATTAAAATTATTGAACTTTATTCATGGTGAAAATATAACTGACTGTTTCCAATGCTTGATGAATGGATTCTTCTAAAGAACAATTAAAATTTTTAGATCCTGTCTCGAGCACAAGTGAAATGGAACAAGGGAAAGAAGAGAAATTGGAATTAAAGCAAGACAGAAAGAATGAAGGTAGACCAAAAATATAAATTTAATTTCAACAAGCAGTGTTGTAGTTGGTAGGATAAAAAATCTTCAAATAAGAGAATTAGGTTTGGTTTTGGAAGCAGTTTATGAGCTCACCTGAACTGAAATCTTTAGTGAGCTTTTCTGATCACATCTTGTCCGACATCCGTCTGTCCATCTGTCAGTCTGTATGTCCCTCTGTCTGTCCGTTAGTCTGTAAACTTTTTACATTTTCATCGTCTTCTCAAGAACTTTTGGGCCAACTTCATTAAAACTTGCCACAAAAACTGTTTTAGTTAAGGGGTTCAAATTTGTTCAAATGAAGAGTTAGGCCCCCTTCAAAAGGGACATAATAATGAATAAGTAAAACTCAAAAGCCATGTTTGTTCATATTTTTATGGAATTATCATCAGGTAGTGTATCTTGAAGTTTATAGAAATTATTACCCACAAGGGTAGGGCGGGGCCACAATGACTGACCATTGTTTTAAAAAGAAATATATAGGACAATTCTATAATTAACTTCCCTAAATTAAAAAATCCATGATTGGTCTTATTTTTTGGAAGCATCCTCAGTTAGTATAGATTCAAGTTCAAATCATTACACGACACCCGGGGCTTGGCAGCGTCCACAAAGACCGAGCAGTTTCACATTGAAATATGTATGAAAAATGTATTAAAAACTAAAGACTAGCAATGGCACGATTGATCATATTTTTAGGGAAGCATTCTCAGTAAGTGTAGATTCAAATTCGTTTCAACCACCGGTGGTTGGGCAGGGTCACACTAGCTGACCAAAGTTAAACATAGAAATATATGATAAAATTCTTTAAATATTTTGTCTAGAATAGCAAAGATGTAATTGGTCTTTCATATATTGATATGGAAGAAGTTTAGACAATTTAACAAGGTTTGTGCAAATCATTCCTTCTCCCATTTAAATAATGGTTTAGACTTTTCAATAATAACTAATATTTTCTTTCATGCTAGCCACAGTGCGAATGTGAGCAATGTGGCCCACGAACCTCTTGTATTAGATGCAATGATATTGATTTAGAAAAAAATTGAACTAAATTGAAATTCATAGCGAAAATGTTATTGACTGATTTCCATGCTTGATGAATGGTTTCTAAGTGGAATGTAAAAACGTTTTTAAGCTACTTTTATTTATCTTAATATCTCCTTTAAACTGAAAAGATAAAAAGAGAATAAGAACTCTTAGGTAAAATATTTAAAATGTTTTACAGATACCCCAGTGAGACAGAATATATGTATGGAGGATGATGAAATCCCTTCAAGTCAACGATGAAAACACCGATATCGTATGTTTAACGAAGCGAAGAAGTTAAGAAAACGAAAACATAGCTTCGTCAGGAAAAATGGGTTTCAATTAAA
>NW_026941682.1:0-13396 GCF_032062105.1 Saccostrea cuccullata
ATCAAACAATATGCAAAAGAAGCATTTTTGTAATAAGTAGCAACCCATCCTACTATGGGAACTTTAGTACAGTGTAATTTGTTTTTTAAGTAGAAGGTAAATTATAATCATAAAATGTACTTTTCCTACACAATTTGCAGGTCCAGTTCTCATTTAAGCTGGGATGGCGATATGGTACGGGACCTGGTTGCACTCCAGCGTTGATAGGTTCCCTGGTTACCGGGATGAATAGTACCTTCTGGAGATGTACGTCAGGTTGTAATTCGACCTCCCAGTCTTTGAGTACAGTAAACTATATATGTACAGGAGCAAGCGTAGCTGAGGATTGGGAACAAGGGGAGAGGACTTTTGACTATACATTTCCCGGGGAAGGCCCTTTCGTCGTTGAGTAAGATGATAGAGAACACTACTTTTCTTCACAAATACGATTGCCATAATGCCATTATATGAAAGGATCTTTGAAGTTATATCTTATATCCTGCTATTCTATGTCAATAAGCTATATTAAAATAATTATTTGTTTGTTTTTATCTAGCCATCATAAAAAGGAAAACTGCTTGGTTTTGTAATTCAATGGTTCAATGTTTGTCTTTTAATTTATTTAGATTTGCAAGTTGTTGCTGGATAAGTTTGGACTATGGGTCTGGTAGTTCCTGGTCAATTCGTACAGTCGTTAATTTGGCCAGTAGGAATGATATCCAGCAACCTAACACCAGTCCTGTCACAACAGGGAAACCAATGTACACGTAAGACTCGTCATCTTTTTTGATATACAAAGTGATAAAAACTGGGTCTAAAGTGACCTGATAAGATATTTCACCAACGTATGGTGTTATTGCTACTGTAAAACTTTTGCAATCACTCCTTTTCTCTGAACAATTTGTTCACTTTCATTAAGAGAAGTAAAACAAAAAACTGTCGATGAACGCATAAGCTCGCTATGTATTTTAATGTTTAATGAATACCAAAAGCAGTAAAATCAAACGTCGTAGAAAATGTCTTCAATATAAAAATGTTATGGTTTCAAATTCTTTTTCAGACTACAGTATGGTTGTCGGCTTGCCTTACAAATTCCAGTAGCAGATACTGATAGTGATATTTTAAGATGTCGTTGGTCCACAGGGTCAGAATGTGTCTCTGTCTGTTCCGCTCTCCCTTACGCCAGCTTGGATAGAGTAAATCAATATTTGATAGATACCATATCATTATAATTGAGTATTAAAAAAATTCATCCCAAAATAATACACCCATTCTCAATATAAGGGCTCAAATAATGTCGCCTCATTTTCATTTAGAAGAAATACCACTGATGCAATTTTTAAATCAACATTATAAATGGTCATATAACAATGAATAAGAATTCATATAATTATCGATCTGAAAGGGTATTTAAGGAGTTCCAAATTCAAATATAGTAGCCTATTTGAAATGTACGTTACTGTCGCCGAGGCAAATACTATGGTGAATCCCCTCTGTTTAATATATAGTTTTGATTCTCAAGTAAAAATTTTCTGATTAGTTAAACCTTGTATCATATATATTTTTTTTCATAACAATAAATACATTTTCTTTGTGATAATAAATAATTTTTATTGTGCAATGTCCCTGTCGCTTAATTCTATGTCAACCACATTACAAGCAAACACAAAGATTATACACCTGATAGTTTTGTTCTCCTTTATTTATTGACGGGCTAAATTTGAAATTTCAAAGGATTAATTACTCCTACTTAGATAATGTAACATGAAATTGAACAATTTGAGCAACTTTTATAAATATGTTTACGGAATGAAAGACATTTTCAATCGTAGAGATAAGAAAGAAATGTACGTTACCTACATTTTTCCATTAAGAATATATATTTAGTAGAAAATATGAGATGACTCTGAATAAGCAACCCCTTGTATCCTGTAAACTGGCAAAGACGTTTTGCTTAACACAATTAAAAATTATTTTTTACATGAAAAGTGATCATTTGAAATGTACGTTACTGAAATGTACGTTACCATGAAATTCGAATTAAGTGAATCTTGCACGAATTTTCATGTATTCTCATACTTTCACACATTCGAATGCGTACACAAAGGAAAGTTTCAAAGGTTGGAGGTCGGCTAAATCCCGAAATGAACGAAAAGAAACGTTTCTGCTGAGGAAAAAAAATATATTATGGTCAATTATATGTAATATTATTTTGATACCTGGTATATATTTCTGAATACGAAACCTGTATGATGGATTTCTCATGATATGCAAGTTCAAATAGTATCAATATATTGCGTGTCTAACGTACGCTTGTGGAATAGAATTGATTTCTATATTTGAAATGTACGTTACGTATGGTAACGTACATTTTGCGGATTTCTGACTGACATTTTTTTTATTTAGTCAATGAATTGCGTTTACACGAGCGAAACAAAATTATCGTTACAATCCATTTGACAACTGACCACATAAATCCATCTAAATGCACCCCCTATCCTCGTAAATGTGGTAGACTGTTACCCCATGCTAGAAAAATTATTTCTAAGTGTCTAAAATTCATCTTTGGCAACCTTTTTGCAGTTTGTTTACTTTTAATATGCGACTTTTCGTCAATATTAATTTAATTGTTGTTGATAATTTCAAACAAGGTATGCATTGGCTTATAATTGGTAGAAAAAAAAACAAAACAAAAGAAAAAGAAACAAAACAAATAAATCCAGAACACAAGACGGTCACGTACATTTCAAATACTGAAAGGCACACAATACTCAGTTTTGTTTGAAACATTGCATTTTGAGTTATATTTTTCCAGATCTGCTGAAAAGCACGTATGTTTGTGTTTTGACAAACGAAGTTGCAACATATTAAATGAAATTGTTAACAACACTGTCGATGGATATATTCGGAATAGATTTATGTTAAGTTTCAATGGCCAAACACGAGCATTTGCTAGATCATAGCAAAATACGTCTGAAACTTATTTTTTTTGTCTGTACCCTTGCACACAGGTAGAAGTAACTAGGCTACGACTGGTATCAATTTCAGCGAAACAGCATAAAAGAAAGGTAATGAAGTGAGGTGGAGGGGACTCCCCAATAATATGTGAAATGAACGTTACCGAAGTGACGTGACATTCATGTAGTTGATGACAAATAATCTCGTTTGTTACATTATGATTTCTTATATTACTGCGTTAAAACGCTTCATTGAAATGATTTTAAGTCAATAATTGTTTTTTTTTTCAATATTTTCTTATTACTAATTTACATATTTTTACAATCTTGAAATGAACGTTACCTACTCATATTCTGAGGCAATCGTGTCTTTATAGTGGTGATTGTGACATATAACACAATGCGATTACATAGAGAATTTTTTTGGAATAAACTGAAACAAAACGATGAATTTTAGATGAATTTAAGCTTTTTATTAAACAGAAATATATCTTGAAATGTACGTTACATTTACCTAGTTTTCTAAATCGACATGGATATATGTTAAAAAAGACAGTAACTACTAAATAGAATTTTACTACATGTACATGTTAAGTTCCAGTATCTATAGAAAATAAAAAGATTCCAAACTGATCGCTCTAAACAAAACAGAGAGAAGAATTTAAAGCATATATTTAAAAAAATGTTTTTATAAATCTGGATCAAAAGTAACCTTTGTTTTTTGAAAGGAAAAATCAAACGCACGTTCGTATGCCGAGAAAATATGTTGCTGACAGAGTTAGTAGGATGTGCTGGTTTTAAGATGAGATATTCCAATTGTGATTTTAATGAGTACATTTTTTTTGACATATTTTTTTGGACATTGAAGAAAGAGTAACGTACATTTCAAGCTACATTTCTGAATAAAATCACCCTCTACTTTACCGTCTTGTCATTATTCCATGTATTAAAATTTGATGAAAAAAATCTGGAAACAAAATCTTCACATACTTTCTTTCAATGGTAATTGATAGAAAAATTGTTATCTTGAACTTCATTTTTTAAAAAATCAGAGTGGCATTTGTGCCCTTATATTGAGAATGGGTGAATACTCTATTTCAAAATCAAGCAATTCATTCTTACTTGATATTGATTTTTATGAATAGAATTTTTAATGTTTTCATAGGAAACTTGCACGATATCCTTTCCATCAAATCACACTGTGAATGGTACATATGCTGTAGCTGTAACTGTAGAAGACTTTCCCCGCTCAAATATTACTATTGGTGGGACGACGTATACTCCATCTGACCCAATGACGGCAATTCATCTCCAGGTAGACTTAAAAAAAAATTAAACCAAGATGTTTACATTTTTTTTCAAATTCAAACTCGGAGGCTTTTCAGTTCTTAATTAAGTTGGTGTGAATTTTTCAGTTTCTTGTGAGGACTGCTAGTTTGTCTGGTGGTTGTGAGGAACGACCTGTTTTTGTCAATAACACTCCTCCAGAGGGCACCATTTTTAACGTTTTGACGGGACAAACGTTACACATTTCATTTTACATCGCTAGCAATCAAACGTACGTTCTTTTAAACATTGTTCATTTTTATTGTCAATAAGAAAACCGATTTCACAAATATATTTTTAACTGCAAATTATTTTTATCGACCTTTTTTTTAAAAGAATAACAAGAGTTGATGTTACGTCACCAGCTGGGATGACGTATACTTCTCCCATGCCATATCCAGGACGACCAGGGGTTTTCTTTATAAACACAACATGGACACCAACAGCACTACAGATTGGTTCACATATACTATGCGCCTTAGCAGAAGATAATAATGGGTAATTTGTCCAAACAGCAAACGATACGTAGTCCTCTAATGTGCAATGCATATATAATATAATAATAATTATATAAGGGGTCTGAAATAATTAAACATATAAATGGTAATGTCTGACGTATATGTACAATGAGACATTTCACACAAATGTTTAGAATGTGGTAATATGAAAAAGAAATGCACACAGGCCTTTTTTGTTTTTTGTTGTTTTTCTTTTTTGGGGGTGGGGGTGGGAGGGTGGGGTCATTATTTATATTATTTTTGTTGACAGGAATCTGACTCTGTATGATATATTTTACAAGACATTACTTACTTTTTTTAAATATTCATATGTTACATCTTTTGTAGAAAAGCAAGTGATTCTCGTTGTGTTCAAATAAGAGTTTCAGGTATGTGTAAACTTTTTTTTTAAGTTATGGAATAAAAAATAAATATGCCTTATCGCAATCTTATTTATTTTTTTTTATGACATAGATATAAGCCCCTGTATATATGAACCTTGTCTGAATAATGGGACGTGCATTCGTGTTTACGAGAGTGCATTTATTGGGTATTTTTCATGCCAAGATTGTACTTATTGGGTACTTTTTGCTTATTGGGTATACCCAATAAGAAGTGTCGCTGAATATGCTTAAAACACCCTAATTGGGTATTTGCAGGTTAGTACCCAACAAAACTTGGACACGACGATTTGTCCAAAAAAGTGTCCAAAATAGTTGCTTTCACGGACGCACCGTGTTTTGTTGTAACAGTTTTACATTCGGAACTCTAAATTCTCGAGAGTTCCGAAAATCAACTTCCGTTGATCCTGATCATAACAACGTTTGTTTTCATGGAAAATAAATATGGCGACTAAGAAACACTTAATGTCAACAAGATTGTCTGATTGACAAGAGAAAAGGTAAGTTTATTCGATTAATATTTATCCATTGCTGGGTTCTTGTTTAAGGAAAATAGATTTTTATGTAATTTTGAAAACAATTGTGCACAAGATTAAAATAGATATATCGAAACAATTAATCCTAAGTTGCACTTGTTTGTATTTTGAATTTTCTCTGTCTTTTTAACTCTCTTGAGGGCGAGAAGTATTTCGTAAATGATCGTATATTGTTAGATAAATCTTTAATAAATCGAAAGTGTTTATTATTTAATTTTTATATCATTACCAACTAAGTATGTTCTGACAATGTATATTGGAAAGGGAAATGAAAATTTTAACAATCGTGTGTTCATAAATCAGCTGTAATTTATCGGTTCATGTAGACAGTATTACAATCGCAAAGTGAGCTGAGATGATGATAAATGGGATAATTGACAACAACTAAATAATTGTATGTAAGTTTATCTCATCTGATATGTAACTTAAGAGATTCATTGTATTACTGAAAAACTTTCAGTCGAAACAGTGCTTCTTTCTGTCTCTGATTTTTACTGTCTGCTTTATTTTGATTTTTTTTTTAAATTATTGTTTTTGTCATTTGTTTTAAGGTAGTCCGATCCTCAGGTTTATAAAATTAGCAGTTAAGTACTCAAAAGTACTCATAAAAGTATCTCTGAATCCACAAAGTTATGTAAATTTATCCACAGTATTTCTTTAAATTTAAAACTTAAAGTTAATCATAATATATATTTGGAAAATTGTAAAATCTCCAATATTTTTGCAGGAAAAATGAATTGGAATATCAGCAATGCAATTTCTAATTGCAAATTGATCAACAAATATATTTTAGGGTAAAAAACGATAGGTATCCAGGCATTCAGAGAAATTGCCATGATTTTTATACTTATTTGGTATTTTTTGTCTTCTATTTCCGCCATATATTCTATAATACATAGTGTGAAAGGCTTTTGCTATCATTGCAAGACACCACATATCACTCTTTATATCATATTATACTATTAAGCATTAGTATCTAAGGTTGGATTCAAGAAAATTTTATTTCTCTAAAACGGTATTAATTTTTTCCCTTTGATAGGGTATAAAAGTGAACTTTTATAAGACCTTTTCCAAGACTTCCAAAAACCTTGAATCTTATAAAGATGAATAAAATGAAAATTGTTGCATGAAAAAAATTTCATTTTCAAGCTTCATTTTGATGCATTTCAAATAAAATGTTAATATTTGGAGTTATCCTTCCTGGCTGAGGATCGGATATCCTTAAGTAATTTAAAACAATACTGAAATTAATATAGGGCTACTATAACTATTTCACATGATGGGTGTGTAATTAGCATCGCGCTACACCCGGGGCTTCTATTTTTGAGGATGGGGCTAGTGGTTTTCTGCACCCGAGGAATCCCCTTGGGCTATTAGGAATTTTAAAATACACATGTAATACATGAAAAGCACCACCGGTATTTTCACTCTTTTTTGCTATTAAATTCCCTAATGTGGAAATATTCCAGACAACATGCTCATATTATCCATAAATCTCCACAACTGCATCCATTTTGCAGTATTACAAGACTGATTTACTTCAAACGATCTTTTATTTCCTAATTTGAATTCCCCCCTTTCCTATGTTTGATATAGCAATATTTGCGTGTACATATATGCCTCATAGATATCTCATTATTAAATTATATACATTCACTCAATCAGCTCAATGATAAGTGTCATGCAATTATGTAGCTTTTTTTAAGCCATATATAAATAACTGATCAAAAAATATATTTTTGAAAAATACAAAATTAAGTAAAGAAATATAGTTAATACATTTGAATTAAAGCTTTTCATGCAATTCAGAGCACGGAGAACACCTCGTTTTATCTAATAATACGATTTTATCTTCTCTGTAATGTGTTATTTAAATCTTTTGTATTTTCTTCCAAGTCGGAGAAAATTCCGAGAATCCAAATTAAATTTTGATATCTTTATAACGCAATTGACTTAGATTTTGTAATTTACGGAAAATTTCTATCTTAATCATGTTTATATAAAGTAATGATATAAATAATAAGTTCTTATAATTTTAGTCTAATAATTTTCATTGTACATACGCCATATATGGCTTTAAATGATTCAAGATGAAAAAAA
The DNA here is from genome assembly GCF_032062105.1 of Saccostrea cuccullata. Classification (NCBI taxonomy): domain Eukaryota; kingdom Metazoa; phylum Mollusca; class Bivalvia; order Ostreida; family Ostreidae; genus Saccostrea; species Saccostrea cuccullata. Next base: position 7,797 of record NW_026941682.1, read on the forward strand.
ATTGATTTTTGCTTCGTTTTAATTAGACGAACTAGTGAATGACCAGAAAAGGAATATTCAAAATCTTTTTTCCATTTTTTTAAAATCATTAATTTATATTTGATTAAATTTTACTAGCGAAAATTAAATTTAACTTTAATTTTAAAAAGAATCATCTGTAGTTAATACCCTGACTTTTTTCACGATGAACTTTTTTTCAATGTTACTTTTTAATTTTTGCCTCTATATTTGGGCTTGTCACTTTTTACTCGGGTAGTAACTTTATTGCCACAAAGCTGTGGATTAGTACTTGATTTCCTTTATTGCACAGCGATGACTATGATTTAATAGCACAAAAAGCTAATGGCTTTACATATGTGAATTTATATGATTAATGCTTACGTGTGATTTTAGGATAACTGGAGATAATGATTCCTTTTTTTCCATTGATATAACATAAACATTTTCCTAAGTATTATGTTACAATAAATTGGTTTAGATTTTTTTAAATAAAAGTAATCAATACTTATTATGGAAATTAAAACCATAATCCTGTTCATTGAGGATTTTCAATATGTAACAGGTCAAACAGGAACTTCAATTGTGAACATTGCAGAGAACACACCCATCAGAAGATGACCCTCAGAAATAGGACAATTGTAAGTAATCAGTAAAATGAACAGGAATACTTCATGCCCACCATAAGATTTTTAGAGACATTTTCGCTTCTTAAATTAGAAGAGATAGAGGGAAAAACGTGTACATACTACATAACTACTAGGCAACCAACCTTTAACTGCAGGAAAGCTTTTGGTATGTGCAATACAGCCATATAAAACCTCTTTAGTATTCATCTTGAGTTTGAGAAAGTACCTTAGTATTTTTTCTAGTGTTTGCCAACATTTTCATGCACACTGTTTGCTTGTTTGTACTATCATTTTATTTTAAATTCTTCAGATACCCTTTGCCTTTGCCAGTTTAGAATCATTTGTGTTAAGGGCATCCTAGGGTTGGTTCCAGAACTTAATTAATTGTAAAGTAAATACTGGGGTACTATACGGTCATAGGTTATGTTAATACATGTATAACATTTTGTTCTGATAGAGGTGGCATACAGGAAAAGAAACAATACTAGATATCACTTCAAAGGAATAAAACAGCTTCATCTTGTAGGTGTATTTTATTTAAGGATCACTACTTCATGTCTGATTTGCCGAAAGTTATTCATAATCTGTTTGACTGTAATTTTTTATATTTTCAACTTCTATCCAGCTTAGTCAATTTTAATTAAATTGTGTGCAAAGCATACCCCAGGAAGGGGGGATGGAGTGTCAATTGTGTCTCTGTCCCTGTCAATATAATTTCAAAGAAGTTAGTAAGGTTTGGGTCAATTTTAAATCCTCTTTAGCAGAACCATGGGGCTAAAAACAATACTAATGTGAAATCTTTATCATTAAGTGTAGAGATGTTTTTGAAGATTATGTACCCCTAATGTACTGATAGTGTTACATTAGAAGTCTAAAATTTGCAAGGAATAGGTGTAAAATCTTTTTAAAATCTCCTTCTTAACAATCAGAAACTAACATACTGTCTAATTAATATGCAATATCGTTTTGTGTGTTGAATGATGATTCCATTTTGATAAAATTATGGCTGATGGGGGTAAGATGAAGATGCAGTTAGACATAGAAGAAAAAAAAGAGTTGATAGAATTTAGTTTTTCTTCCATTTTATTTATCAATACATATTTCTAAATAAGAAATATACTTCTACTTCTTGGTTGGGTTTGATCAACATAAAGGGTGATCTTGCTGTAGTCAAGAAAAACATGTTTTATACGGCAAAGAAATGCCTTTATCTAATTGCAGAATGAATAAAATGGATAGAGGCAGAACTGAAGGAGATGCATGAAATGAGGAATATTTCAAAGATTGCCTTAGCATAACCACTGCTACTGGATAAACATATGGCAATATAAAAGAGCAGGGTCAATGGAGGTATCATACAGTATAGGCCATGGGAGACCCTGAAGAAGAAAGTATTGAATAGAAACAAAAATAAAACCATTTTGACATTTATTGAAATATAGGATCAAAGTCTTACATGTAAAATTTGGGCATGTAATGACTTTTCTCTAGCTCTAAGACTTATAACAGTGATGATTTGATTTAATATTTTTATCCCGATTTGTCGAAAAGATTTGGTCATAGTGCAACAATTATTTTAAAGTTTTGATACAACGAATTCATTCATTGTACTTGTAACTTAGTTTTCTGGTGCAACACTGTTTTATCGGCTTCAGAACTAAGTTTGTGATTTCCAAACCATATTAATGAGATCATGTAATAACTTTTAACATCGGTGATAATTTAATCCATTCTTTTACATCCCAGAAGTTTTTTTATTATTACAGGGAAAATATGCATTGTACATGTATCTGTAATAAACAGGATTATAGAAATTTTCCATATAATACAACACAATCTTAGCAACTGAAGGCAAATATTTTATCAAGGGTGTGATCTATTTATCAATATGGTTTTCAGCATCTTGCTCTACCTGTAATGACTTGCTCCAAGTTCCAATATTTAAATTTAAATTTTGCAAACATGGTTATAAAATTCTTTAAAAGCCAAATAGTTTAGGCACAAAATGCTTATATATTTCCTATCATTTGTAAAGTGTACACTGAATGAGATGTGGAATGTTAGAATTAAAGTATTAAATATGTTTTGGACTTATGTATGCTTATGCAGATAAATTTGAATTCAACTAGGGAAGGTAAATGTCATACTTATTGGGTTTGCAATCTAATGCAAGAGTATAAATATCCAAGACAAATTTTACAATTTTAATGAAGGGTATAAGTAACCCAAGAAGAATTGGACAGGTAAACATCACCTGTTGGGTTTTATTCTAATGTTGGGATGTAATATCCAAGAAGAGTTGAACCAATGTCCAATACCTATTGGGCTTTCTTTCTTATGAAAAAAAATTTGAGTAACCCAAGAAGAATGTCCAATACCTTTTAGTTATATACTATTGAAGGGATGATGATATCCAAGAGGAAATGGACAGGTGTCCATTACATGTTGGGTACTATTCTGATGAGGGGATTCTCAAGAAACCCAAGAATTAGACAAGTGTCCATTGCCTGTTGGGTGGGGTGTAGATATCCAAGAGGAGTTGGACGGATTTACATTACCTGTTGGATGGTATTCTGATGAAACAATTCAAGAAACCCAAGAAGAATTGGACAAGTGTCCATTACCTGTTGGGTGAGATGTAGATATCCAAGAGGAGTTGGACAGGTGTCCATTACCTGTTGGGTGGTATTCTGATGAAACAATTCAAGAAACCCAAGAAGAATTGGACAAGTGTCCATTGCCTGTTGGGTGGGATGTAGATATCCAAGAGGAGTTGGACAGATGTCCATTACCTGTTGGGTGGTATTCTGATGAAACAATTCAAAAAACCCAAGAAGAATTGGACAAGTGTCCATTACCTGTTGGGTGGGATGTAGATATCCAAGAGGAGTTGGACAGGTGTCCATTACCTGTTGGGTTGTATTTTGATGAGGAGATTCAAGAAACCCAAGAAGAATTAGACAAGTGTTCATTGCCTGTTGGGTGGGATGTAGATATCCAAGAGGAGTTGGACGGATGTCCATTACCTGTTTGGTAGTATTCTGATGAAACAGTTCAAGAAACCCAAGAAGAATTGGACAAGTGTCCATTACCTGTTGGGTGGGATGTAGATATCCAAGAGGAGTTGGACCGGTGTCCATTACCTGTTGGGTTGTATTTTGATGAGGAGATTCAAGAAACCCAAATAGAATTAGACAATGTACACATGTTCAATTGTTCTTGGGTAGTTTAATCCCTTCGTCAAAATACAACCCAACAGGTATTGGAGACCTGACCAATGCCTGTTGGATACCTTCATGCTTATTATTAATTGGTCATGACTCAAAAAGGTTTCTCCTTAAATACTTAATTTTGTTATTCAAGAAAGGTTGAACAGAGTCTGAGATGTGTTGAGTTGTGTTTTCACAAATCAGTTTTTTTGCACTAAGGTATTCATATATTTTAATATTAGTTATTTTGAAATATACAGGTGTATATCCTTATTGCTAAGAACAAATTAGTTAGGTGTTACAATAAAAGAGCTATATCACAGAAATTGACTAAAATATGGGTTCAAAACCAAAGGTTTTCAGTCTTGTCTGAATTTACCAGCAAATATTAAATATATAATAAATTTGAAATGAATAAAAAACAATAAGAAAAAACCAAATAAAATACGGACACGAGGATTAATATCCAATAAGATTTGAACAGTAACTACCCAAATAATGCTCTCTCGTGTGTACACTTTTTTGTATCCAATAAGCAGTATCCAATAGGACTTGGACTTGATGTACCCAATATATAACCAAATGTGTGTCCGTCCGCCTAGGAATGACCCAAAACTTCACGTGTAGCTGTATTTCTGGGTACACCGACAGAATATGTCAAACAGGTATTTCACACTGCTTCGTACAAAATGAGAATTCGAGATTTGATTCTGGACCATAAATATCGTTATTAAGAGGTTTTCATGCCCTTAAAACTTGTATTTCATTTTAATGTTATAATGCTGTTAAGTACACTTGACTCAAGTAAACAGTTGATACCATTTATGACATTTTTTACAACATAAGTAAACACTTAATTGACACATATATTGTCCCGTATATTTACATTATTGTTTCTTTCTACATTCCTGAATTGAAATTGCCAGGTTGAATGTGTTTTAATCCTTTCTATACAACTTACCTTTCTAGAAATTGACGAGTGTGCGAGTCAACCATGCCTGAATGACGGGACATGTACAGATTTTGTTAATTCGTTTTCCTGCTTCTGTCATCCTGGATTCACTGGTGCTAATTGTGAAACAGGTATATATGCCTAAGAGTTTTCTTTTTCTAAGATAACTTTAACTATATCAATGAATGGTAAGGACATTATTTTAAGATTATATTATGGTTCATTTGGATTTTATATGTTTTGGTTGCTATTCGTTATTTTCAAATTTCATAGACATAAACGAATGTGCAAGTTTTCCTTGTCTTAACGGTGGCTCGTGTGTAGATCAGATAAACCTTTACCAATGCGCATGCGCTGCTGGCTTTGAAGGATACAACTGTGAGATAGGTAGATACTATGTCTGATTTAGTAAAAGTAGATCTGAGGTTATCTATTAACCTGTTCTATGTCCTTTCTGTCCATAATGGCATGTAACCAGTCATTATTTTATGGTTTTTTTTTAGTACTTCAGTACCTTGGCAGCGATCGAATCAATTACCAACAAATATTTTTATGTTGAATTTTAGCTCTTATAATAAAAAGTATGAATAACTGTTAAAAGATGTCAAAGCCCACCATAGGTTTCAGCAATCGACTGATGATCTTATGCTTTAATCAAATTACTTCATATTACATTTATTTTATCTCCAAAAATCATTTCTGTTATTAATGATAAATACCAACTCTTTACCTATGTATGAAAGGCTATAGACGACTTATCCTTTAACTTTTATATAATTCATTTTTATGTCCATCCTTATATGATTTGCTGCT
>NW_026941683.1:0-13178 GCF_032062105.1 Saccostrea cuccullata
TTTGGTTTTTTACATAATATGCTGTTTTAAGTCTCAGTTTCCGAGGGGGAGTGACTCACTGATTGCTTGACTCAGTGATATGCTAGATTTAACCTTGCTGCACATGTTGACATGTTATGAGTTGCAACCACTGGAGTTTTTCCTTGAAGTTATGATTTCCGTGCACATAAACATTTTGAGTTAGACTGACCAGCTGAGATTGTTTATCTAAAGTTGTCAGGTTTGGTATGAATAGAATCTGTGGTGACCACTAAAATTTTCACTATCTTAATGAAGCTATTTGGTGTCATGTTTACCTCGGGTCAGGAATAACAAGATAGATGTGTAGTCTGTAAACAAGGTAGGTACATGTCTGATTAGGAAGGAATTAGAGACTGGTCAGCTGTCTTAAACGTCCACCTGGTATTGTGATAAATAAGCTAGTTATAAATCGGAGTGTCATCAGTGGCAAACAGTAGCAGCTCCAGGATATAGGCCATTCGTTACTCGTCAAAATCTGCTACATTCCTGTGGACCAAGGAAGCAGTGGCCTTAATTACCGGTAAGAGTGGAATTTTATCAGTAATTACAGCGATCGGGATGAAACAGGTAAGTAACAGGGATATAGGAAGGGAGGGGCCTGTAAATTGTAATACAGGTGGAAATTTGTCACCTCAGGAATACATTTCACTTGACATATACCTGTAGATGTTTTTTTCTAAGGCAAATAGGTCAGAAAAGAAAGTGAAATTTAATTCTCATGTAGTGTTTCAGTCTGTAAAAAGTAATTGAGAATTTTCATTTACCCTAGTAAATAAAGCATTGAATCCTGGCTTCAGTTTAGGCTGGAAAATTAAGGTTCATAGATCTTGTATGCATTGCATTTTCTTGCTAGAAATAATCTTTTGGAATTTGGCTAGTGTAGTGAATGGAGGATTTGTTTTAAAGAAATTTTCACTAGCACCTGCTGCAAACAGCAGCCAATAAACAGATGTTAAATGAAAAAATAGATTAAAACAGTTGATTAGTGAGTATATGTTCAAATGTAGAAATAAAAAAGTTCTTAATTAAAGCAATTATGAAGTAAAATTTTAAAAGTATTAAAATTCTAAAATACTAGACACAGACTTTTACTGTAAAGTTATAGTGTACTCAACACTGCCTGGGTTCTACTGATCAGTATCTAATTATAGGGATTGATGGCAATCAATAGTCAGCTATTTATCATGTTTAATATGGCATGTTTAATACCAGTACATGTACGTACACATCCAGTGGTGTTTGTTTGACCACTGACCAGAAGTGGCACACCAGGTGACCACTGGACAATTAATTGGTTGTTTAATTCTAATGAGCGATTATGTGGTGTTAATTGGTTTGGACCATTTTTACCTGGGGAGCTTTACAATGCAGACTGCTAGAGATCTTTAAAATCTCTTGCTTGATTGGAGAGGGACAAACTGTTGACAGTTTCAGGTTGATCGTGTTGATATGTGTACAAACATGCTTTTGAATTCATTTGATTATGGGACAAAATAATTTAACCAAAATAAGGGTTTGTATGTTTCTGGTTCTTGATTGGGAGTTGACTGGAACTTTTGTGGACTGTGACACACAGGCTTGTCTGTAAAGAAAACCACACACAGCCTTGTGAAATTGTCCCTTCTCTTCTATGACATTGTGGATATTTGGAATGCATATCAAGTTAAATATGACAGAAACCACAGGTAAATTTTTATATTAAAAAATAGATGTCATTTGCCAATTCTTTTACAGGACACTTGTAATAATGTAACCATGATAAATATTTTTATGCAAAATTCTTAGAAGAAAAAAATTACCGTATGTTATTTTGGGTTCTTTTTCTGAGTAAATTTTGAATTTCAAAATATTTAGAATGAAATTATACATGTGAAAGCGTTTTTTTCATTTAAATCTGAGAATATTGATGAAAAAAAATCAATGGCAGTGATAGGATGTACTTTATGTACAGAAGTAAGAGTGAGTCACTGGATCAATACCATAACAATGTCTCACCTGATCTGCCAGCTACTAGACTCTCCTCTCCTCTCCTTTCTCTCTCTTTCTCTCTCTGATAAGTTAGGTTATAGACATTCAAGAAGTTTAGTTTGCATGAGTTGACTCGTTAGGGGAGGCAACTCAACACGAAATTACTATTAAGTCTGTCCCCCCAGAGATAGAAATGTATAGTCAGGAATATTAATGAAACCTAACTTAATGCATTGCAGAAATTATTGACAATGACATTTCAATAATCATCTCTATAATGCTAATTATGATTAGTGGGAGTGTGCAGGAGGAACAAATATAACTCATGGAATTTTACGTATTGAATTCGAAGCCCCATGAATGGTGTCCTGTTCTCTCAATCAATGATTCTAACATTTTAAGTAATAATGTATACGTGTGTAATTTTTTGAGACATTTCTAAATATTATTATACAGCATACTGCTGACGAATATTTCTGTTTTATTTTGGTTTTGTTTCTTGACACATTCTTAGATTCCATCTCTTGTCCACTCAGAGGTATATTTAATTGTTACTTGTTCAATGTGATTTTTCTATTGGCAGAGTTTAAAGTCCTTGTTTTGCTTTCCTTCCAATTTGGCATTTAGTTTCAACTGTTTATTTCAATTCCGAGATTTCAAAGACATTAAAGAGAAAGAAAAAAAGATTAGGACTGTTTCAAGATCTGGGTTGTTTGAAGAGAAATGCAATATTTATGTTGGCAGGAAAAATTGAAAAAAAAAGCATATTTAATGAAAGAAACAGTCTCATTCATTAAATTTAATTAAGTGAATATGATTTGTGCATTAATGCTAGACTTTGTGTTGGAGTTCAGTCATTAAAGAGAAGTGTGTTTTGAATTAGTCCCCATGTGATCAGAGAACCGTGACCAATGAGAAATTTGACGCAGACATGACACAGGCCGGTTCATTCAGTGTTACATTGACTGGTTCATACATAATGTTATACATTGGAATGGACTTGTGAATCATTCTGTACTGACTGGCCAAATTGTTCTAAGGATGAAGGGCCCTGTTCCACACGCTGACCCATCTAAATGTATGTATAGGCCGTCAATTCTGTATTGTACTTGTCAAAAATTGTCACTCCTCATTATTTGTTTAAGTCAATTAAGGTCACAGAGGTGGAAAATGTCTGTTGTCATTTCTGACAGGTCAGATGAAGGGTAAACCAAGGAATACTCATTTGGGTATGTCTGGGTATGATCATTTAATCTGTTGATGTTGTTGTAATCTTCTGGAACATTTACACCCCCAGTTCCTACTTACACATTTGAAATTCTGGTGGTATCCATCTCTGATAGAGTTGTAAACAGTTACTTTATTATAATATACATTCTCAGTAAGTTTATTTGGTTTATATTCTTTATGTTATACATTTGTGAGAAATGTGATCTTTCTTTGTTCCTAATTAACCAGCTTCATGTATTAATTAAGCCCATTCTTTTTTATTTACTTGAAAGTTTTGAGTGGTTGCAGTGACCAGTCTTTGAACTAATGAACTTTATTTTGATTTCCGACAAGGAAGTTTTTAAGATTTCTGAGAGTTTGTAATACATATGTTTCTATAGCTAAGTGTACCACCACTCCTCAGGAATGACACATCGCTGATATTTAACGTTTTGGATTCAAGTTTTATGTTTTGAAATGTTTACAAAAAATAGTAATCTCCATATAATGAGGTCCGGGAATGTCTGAGTGTATCCAGAAACAGATTCTGATGAAGAAGATAAAAAAAAAATGATTAGCATGAAGCCATTTGAGTTTGAGGGGTCTCTGTGAGCCACATTAAGCTGCGCTTGGCCTACTAGCTTCCTGTTGGCCTGATTTTCAGTGAGAGAAGAGCAGGCATGTGCGAGGAAAACATATCAGGAAAATATTTAGTATTTGATGAGTTTTAATCATTCTCTGGATAGACTCTGTCTACTGCAGTATAAAGCTGGGCATTTTGTATATTTTTGGGCTGTTTTCACTTTGGTGAGTAAATTTGTTGCTTAAAAGTAACTTGAAAATATCTTCCCTGTTCATTACAACTGAAATCTTCATGTTCCGTTTCTTAGAGGAAATTCAATTATATTTTTTTTCTAAATTGTATTAGAAAGAAACAATGATTGTCACATGGAATCTAGCAGTTTTTACTCAGTTGTATATTTATTGGATTATCTCAGAGCAAATTGGATTTCTCCAGATTTATGGAGACGGTAATCAGAAATGATTGATATACAGGCCCTCATGTTTACAGGGAAAATTCCATCATTTAGAGCTTGACAAAGCTTTAATCTGTTGCTTCATTTCTAAAAGAAATTCATGATTTGAATCTTCTATTTCTTGACCAAGTTACAATTGAATTTGTTTCTTTGGAGCTTATGTGGTTAAAAAAATTATTTTAAAAAAGGAGTAATTATGAAACTTATACTCTTTATTAATGTTCTTTTTTAATTAATAAATTCAATGACTAATGATTTTCTGGACTGTCTTGTGTGTATATACGACTGCCCTTAGCAATGTAAAGGCCGGTTTACACTATGCATCTTGACACATGCATCTAAACTCATGCTTCAATTTTGCCTCATGCATCTTCTTATTTACACTATGTGTCTAGATGCATGCATCTTAGAATATTTTGTAAAGATGAAATTTATCTACTAAAAAAAATAACAATACCTTCAAATTTCATTTCCAAATTTATTTTAGCTGAACAAATCAATCTTAATTTCCTTTTTATGATAATTCTTGGAAGATATAATTTATATTTATTCCAAAACAAAAACTCCTCTATATTATAATGATCAAATAAGTTTTTCTAATTGTAGTTTTAATCAATATTTTCGGTTTTTGTGTATCTTGGGAAGCTATTTTTGAAACTATATGAAAAAAATAAGGCTCATGATTCAATATCAACTCTGACCTTTCTTTTCATTGGTCAGTTCCATGCATCTTGAAGCATGGAATAGAACAAGTTCTATTCCATCGTTCAAGATGCAACACCCTTTTAATTTGACACAAGGGGCTTTTACACTATGAATCTTGGCACATGCATCCAAGATGCATGTGTGAGAGAGAGAAATACCATAGTGTAAAACCGGCCTTTAGATTTCATAAACATGATAAACTTATGATAAAGGAAGTCTTGGCTGTGACATCACACAGACATAAACACGGAATTTATTATGAGAATGTTTCAAGATATCGTTAACAGTTCACAAGGTCAGAGTTATAAACTCTACTTAATTACTGGTGTATTTTATGCTGGATATAAATGGGAACACTAAGTTGTCAGAGTGCATCATAAACTCTGGACTCCATTTTGTACATCTTCCTGTCTTTTTGCAGAGAACACATGCACCTGCAGTTATGCTGATTATGACAAGTTGACAAGAAGTTTACGAGTTTTTGAGATCAGAGACATTGTGTAGTTTGTTAGAGTAGAGTTCCCATACAGTGTATAGAGTTGAGGGGAAATGACCCCTTCTTGTGTGGTTTTACTGGTTTACAAGTTCACACGTAATGTTTTGACTCTGGGGACAATATGGAAACTTGATCCCCAAGGAGTCACATACTTTTTGAGGAAGAATATCTGAGAAAAAAAATTGAACAAGTTAAGGGAAATTTATCATTTCATTTGATATGAAGGGGGAAAAATTGGAGAGTGATTGATTTTATAGAGCAGGTACTGTAACTATGAGATAATGTCAAAAGTTTATGTATGATAAAGTCCATGATGAAGTTAGTTTTTTAAAGTAAGAAAAGTTTCCTTGATCAGATTGTCAGTTTAGAAATGAAATAGATGAAGCTAACAACGATCCATCTTAAAAACAAAACAAACAACAAACAATGCACATCAGTAAACAGGATATAAAACATTTACCCCTGGAAATTCCAGAGTTGGGATTAGGTCCCAAGGAGGAGTAAGCTTCCCCTGTTGATTGGTCACACCGGCTCAGAGCCGTAGGTATTGATCAGGTAGAACTCGGATTATGTCTTGTCAACCTGTGGAAGCTTGGTTAACTTTGTCATGTGAAGAAATTTTTTTGTGATTTCTCTGTTCGACTATTGATTTAAAATAACCACTGAGACCTGCTTCACAAGCTGTCTCGACACACCTCTAACCTCAGTCATTGATTCTAGACACTTGTTGCAGTCTACACTGATTTCAGTTCACATCAAGGTTGGTTTCTCTTTTTAAGTTTTAACACTTGAAGATTCAGTTATGAACCTTGTAGCATTCTTGTTGGGAACTCGCTTAGTTGATGACATAGAGAAGTCTTGAGAATCTAAGGACACATTCTAGATGGTATATGGAGAAATTATAGGAAATGCCATTACAGAGTTTATCTGTGTGTCAGAAGCATGCATTATCTGCTGCTGCCAGGCCTAATGTTTTTAGTGTCAATGAATCGAACTCAAAAAGCCATCTATGTAACAACTGCAGCGAGACTGATATAAAATTATATTGACTCAGAGGGAATGTGCTTCAATCCTTCCCACTCAGATTATTTCTTGGAGGGAAAAGCTTTGAATTTTACATCAGTTGACATAGATGTTTTCAGTGATCACTTTCTCAAATGTTACGCCTATGTAGTTCATATAAATTAAATGTTTTTCATTTATTACAGACAGTGAATCTTCATTGAATCAAGGAGGATCCAGTAACGACTCCAAGCGACCAGCATTAGGAAGCAGAGAGAACACGATCCGATCAGAAAGTGCCCTCACCCCAACCAGAGGGGACCGCTATTCTGAAAAAGTTCGCTCAGCCTCAGAAAATGGGGCATTCTTCACAAACATGCCAAAACTGGCCTCAACAGCGGATGTGGAATTTAAAGAGTGTACAAATACTCCATCATATTTAAAACTTAGTTGCGCTGTGAGTGGTTATGGGAGATATAGTCAGTACAGTTCATATAAATCTATAGAGAAACGCTCACCGTATTCTAGCTGTTCATCTTTACAATCGGATTACAAAATGCCGGTCACCAGAGTGACCTCTCCTATGAGAAGAACTTCTGCCTCTAACAGTACTCTAGAACTGGGCCTTATATGTCCCCAGCCCTTAGTGTATGATAATGGACTTGTTACAAATGGTGCATCAGGGAACGGACAGGGTGTGTTACCAGACGATCACTACCCCACGGGAGACAAACAACAGGTAAACATTACTGGAGTGGAAGGGGTGGGGGATGCACTATTGTCAAGGGTCATTGGTAATGTGATCATTTAGCTCACTTGAATCAGTTCAAGGAGTATCAGGAAATCATTGTAATAGTTACAGTCATAATTAAAAAATTTATAAATGTTAATGACTATTTACTATGAATTTGATTTTATGTTCAGAACTGTAGATACATCATCAGACTTCATAAGCTGGTATAAATAGATTTATTGGATTGTGTTTGTTGATCTAAATATACTTGTCATATATCATGAATATATAATGAAACTGTCCAAAATTTAATAATTCTTGAAGAATTATCTCATTCATTATAGTTAGTATTAATATCTGACAGAAGTGAAGAATCTGTTGTGCCATGTAAGACGTGAGTTATGACTCTCCTGGATCTATTTTTAGGATGGGGAATACTTCCTGAGACTTACCCAGCAGTGGGAGGACCGATTAATGTCCCACTGTCGTCAGATAGAGGGAGACCTAGAGAGTCCCAGCACCCCAGAGGACGGTAAGGAATGTGTTTGGGCTATAGGTCTACATACATCAAGTGTGTAGGTTTATTGTACCATAAGTTTGCATACATGTACAGTTGAACTTTGGTATCTCAAACACCGATAGCTCAAATATCATGGATATGTCAAAGTGATTTGGAAGTCCTGGCAATGATTTTTTTGTGGTGAATTTTACCCTCAGTGTCTTTTAAGAATTTTTAATTTTTTCTCTCGGTCCAATCAAGTTTGACATAAATTTAGATTGTATTTAAAAGTTCCAGTATTCCTTCTGGTAGTAGTTTATCATACTAATCATGCTAATGGAAGTCATTTATGATAGTGCTGGTCATGGAGGAGGAGAATTATATTTGTTCTAGGTTATAGTTAGAGCACTATACACATGATACAGGATTGTGCATTTCTATTTGGGATGAAGATCCTAGACTGAGTACTTCTGTGAAGGATAACAGGGCAAAACACATTAGAAACATGATGCTCAATAAACCATTACGACCCCTCCTCTACCATATCTACATACATACAGATGACTTGGATTAGGTCTTCCCCACCCTGTGTTATACACACTGCTCTGCAGCCCACCCTGTATTTGTACACAGACCTTCACATACAGAACTGATTCACAGACAAGAAATGGATACATTTTGAGTGCAGTTGTGATATGGCCCAGATATTTTTGTGATTTAATCATTTTATTTTTGTGCTTTGAGAGTTCAACTAAGTGCACAGCATCAACAGGATCATGTTTAGTGATTCATACATCAAGTATTTTTAGTACTAATGATAGCATGGCTGTAAAAAATATATAATTATACCCCACGCAACTAGTTGCGGGAGGTATAATGTTTTTGACCCGTCTGTCAGTCAGTCCGTCAGTCAGTCAGTCAGTCCTCTTTTTTTTGTCAGCGCAACTCCTCATAAACCACTGCACAGAATTTCGTCAAACTTTGCAGGTATTTAGGACACATTGTGTAGATGTGCATATTACCAGGAAATTCCGATTCCATTATTTTTTCCGGGAATTTCCGCACTTTTTAACTTAGGCATTTGGCCATACCTTGAATATAGAGATGAACAGTTTGTCAGCGCAACTCCTCATAAACCGCTGCACAGAATTTCGTCAAACTTTGCAGATATTTAAAACACAATGTGTAGATGTGCATATTACCAGGAAATTCCGATTCCATTATTTTTTCCAGGAATTTCCGCACTTTTTAACTTAGGCATTTGGCCATACCTTGAATATAGAGATGAACAGTTTGTCAGCGCAACTCCTCATAAACTGCTGCACAGAATTTCGTCAAACTTTGCAGGTATTTAGGACACAATGTGTAGATGTGCATATTCCCAAGAAATTCCGATTCAATTATTTTTTCCGGGACTTTCCCCACTTTTTAACTTAGGCATTTGGCCATACCTTTTATATAGAGATGAACAGTTTGTCAGCGCAACTCTTCATAAACCGCTGCACAGAATTTCGTCAAACTTTGCAGATATTTAGGACACAATATGTAGATGTGCATATTACCAGGAAATTCCGATTCCATTATTTTTTCCAGGACTTTCCGCACTAAATACTCAGGTTTTTGGCCATACCTTGAATATAGAGATGAACAGTTTGTCAGCGCAACTCCTCATAAACTGCTGCACAGAATTTCGTTAAACTTTGCAGATATTTAGGACACAATGTGTAGATGTGCCTATTACCAGGAAATTCCGATTCCATTATTTTTCCGGGACTTCCCCGCACTAAAAACTTGGGTTTTTGGCCATACCTTTTATATAGAGATGAACAGTTTGTCAGCGCAACTCCTCATAAATCGCTGCACAGAATTTCGTTAAACTTTGCAGATATTTAGGATACAATATGTAGATGTGCATATTACCAGGAAATTCCGATTCCTTTATTTTTCCGGGAATTTCCACACTTTCCAACTTAGACTTTTTGGCCATATTTTGAATATACAGATGAACAGTTTGTCAGCACTACTCCTCTTAAACTGTTGTACATAGTTTTGTCAACCTATGCAGATATTTAGGACATATTCCATTATTTTATCCCAAAGAGTTTTGCCTATTATTCAAGAAAATTTCTCCCCCTCCCCAACCACTTCAAATTAATGTTTGGATTGTATAATGCCAAGAAATTTTGATTCCATTATTTATCTAGAAACTTCATTCCACATTTAAATGTCCTCATATGCAAGACATTTTGATGTGAAGATTTTTTGCAATTATTGCCGTTTTTGATCTATACTATGTATTTAAAGTGCACTAGCTGTGCCTTTCATTATGTGTTTCACAGTAAGATTTTTGGGGAGCGTGGGGTATGTGGGCTAGCTCACTTTTTCTTTGATTGTCATTTAAAAACGGAACAGAATTAAGCAAGGAATTCACAAGATCTGTTTCGTGAATGTAAAGTATACGTACAAAGAGTCTATTTAAGTGAGGTGGGATCACTTGCGGGCTGTTGTTTTTGATTACATAATTTTGATTTTTATGTTCGCAGTTGATCATTTAAACAACAAAATGAATATTAGATTTTGTACTTTGATCAAACTGATATAGGCCCTTAAATATTATTATCTGATATTGATAATTTAAAAATATTCTAGAAACTGCTTATGTTTAAAGATTAACATGAAAAATCAGACTTCATACCTTTTGTAAATAAATTCAAAGACCATATTTCAAAGTCTTCAAAAATGAAATTTAGATAGGAATGTGTAAAATTGTGTGTTATTTTTAGAGACAGATTAGACTTTAACATTTGTCTAACAGCTGTCCCTTTTGTTTGACAGTGCGAGGTAAAATCCGAGCAGCTGTGGGTAAAGCTAATCTGCTGATCTCCCAGAAGTTTAAGCAGTTCCGGGAGCTGTGTGCTGAACACATGGTGAGTGATCTCCCCTGAAATAGTTGAAGCTTCTTCGAGAAGAGAGCATTCATATCCTCTTCTCTTACAAGTCTAGCAATAAAATTTCATTCAACATGTTCAGGTTTTGTCAATACTTAGTAATCAGATAATTTAATCCAAGTTCATTTAATACTCTGTTATTTGAAATAGGCACATGATCGTGAACAGATTCTTAATTTGTTATTGTGTAAAGACTATTTTGGAAAGCAAAAATCAGTTTTTCAGAATATTCCATCTCCCTTTTTTATACTGATAATAAAAAAAAATGTTTTGCTCAATGTATATGTCCACTTTTGTAGATTTTTTTTTTGGCATGGGAAAAGGCAAAAAATTCTTGGAGGAACAATTGCAAGTCATGTTCACCTTTATGAAATTTAAGAATAAAATGTAGGTATTGTTATATATTTATTGTAGAATCCCTCTGAGGATGGTAAGGTGTTGAAGTGGGCGGACCTACAGGGATTCTGGGATATGATTAAGATCCAGGCGGACAATATCGATGACCACTTTGCAGAGCTGGACCTGATGAGACAGAATGGGTGGAAGGAACTCGCAGTCCATGTAGGTCACAGTGTGCAGTCAAATCAACAATGAAAACTGCTAATATTGCATAAATATCTTGATTTTTTTCCTCACAAAAATAAATGCATAATCTGCAATCTAAGGGATTAATTTTTATGTATTATTTTATTGAAGAGCTTGTTTTGGATATTTATCAAAATTTTCTTTTTAAACATAAGAATATGCAACTTTTTTTCTCTCTGTTTTCCATGTCAGACCAATGATGTACTGTAGATTCCTTATTTTTCGCGAGTACCGGTACTTTTTATCGCGTATTGACTCTTTAGCGTCAGATCGCGAGAATTAAAATTCTCGAATGGACAGTTGATCAACACAATTAAAAATTGATTTCAGCACCTTAAAAATAAAAGCGAGTAATATTATTTCGCGAGTAATGCTTCACGCGAAATTACGCGGAAATTAATTCCTCGCGTATAATTAGGAATCTACAGTATTGTTCTGTTGAAAAAATAGGGATCAGTGTTGTTCAATTGAAGAATAGGGATCAAATATCCATATCAAGTTTTTGCACCTAATGCATTTGTTGATGTTTGAGTCGCTTAGAAGTGGATCAATATAGTTATTTAATAACATCTAGCATGTAGAGGATTATCTGATCAAGAGAAAATTGGGTCACAGTAATATAATTAGCTATTGATTTTCTACTCCATTAGAAATGGATAGTAGCAAAAGAACCATAAAACCACTAATAGAATGTATCAAATCTCCAACAGTATAAAAATAAACATTAATTTATACACATATATTTACCAGACTCTGAGTGGGGGATTATTTACATATTAAGGTCAGACATATTCCTGAAATCTCTTTAATATTAATATCTTTTTTAAAGTTCCCTCCTGTATATAGGCTGTTCCTATTTAAATGTGTTGAAGGATAAATTCAATGGGGATTTCTGAATGTACCGGTAATTGAGCAGTTGTATCAGTCTGATTACAGGCATAATGTATCATAAGATCTCTTGTCCAGGCATTTATGTTTGAGGTTTCAAGCCTTTTATATATAGAATAGAAATGTTTTCAAAACTATTTAGCAATTGTTATTTTTCACATAATCCCAAAAAAATTTCCACAGAAATAATTTTTTGAGTAGAGAAGATTTTTTTAATTTTAAATAGAGCATAAATTTATATACCAGTATCATTTTTGTTTAGATTCCTTAAAAATAAAGTACATATATATTGTATAAAAATAATGCATTCAGTAAAGTAGAACTCCATTATTATATTTACAGAAATGCTATAAATATAATTTTGTTTTGTAGTCAAGAGGAAGTTCTGTAAATTCAAGTCCAAAGTCTGGAAGTATATCACTGAGTAATGGTAGCACGCCTAGCGGAACACCGGGATCTCGAAGGAAAGCTCCCAAAGCAAAAGACACGCCAGATTCCTCACCAGAGAGAACAGAAAAAATGAGGGCAGCAGCAAAGGCACGTGAGGAGGCGCGCAAGAAAATGCTGGCGGATCGACGGGCAGCAATGAAACAGAAACAAAAACAGGAGGATGTGGAGATATTCTCCTGAAAACGGATGTTAATGTACGAAAATGTACAAGTCTGTCGAGGTGGTATTCAACTCCTCAAAGAAGTGGAAACAGACCTTATTTATTACTGAGCTGCCAAAGTGTCAAGTATTCTGAAGCAAGTACTGGTGCCATAGAAAAGGTGTTATGATTTCATTTTGATGTGAACTGAACAAATTCAAAAGGCCAAGAGAAAATTTCGGAAGATTTTTAATAGTGATATTGCACACTATTCCTGGCCAGCAAGTTCACTATATACTCCCTGTCTGAAAAAAGATTGGATTTTACTTGTATCTGATGTTGTTATGGCTTGGAAACTTTGTGGTTGATATCCAATGTGCAATATTTGTGAATTCCAAGGTTTCGCTGTGTGTATTGCATTGTTGACATCCTGGGGGAATTTGACCATCATGTATAAGTGGTCATGGGTATTTATGTCCTTTGTCGGGAACAACAGAT